>NW_021940761.1:275789-299413 GCF_001715985.3 Manacus vitellinus | reverse complement strand
TTTTTTTAAGTGTATGCTGTTAGACCAGCCCCCTACAGATTCCACATTCACTTGTTATCAATGTAGATAAAAAGCAGACAAATATGGTTTTGCAAGAAAACCCAATGCAAGCTAATTAAAAGTTAATGTCTATGCTGCAGGCTACCAAGCTCTTACTAATATTAGGAATGAGAGGGGAAAAAAAGCTTAAAGTTTTAAATGGAGAGAACAGAAGATGGGATGAAATCTCAATATATTCTGAGCAAAATCAGTGAAATTGCTCTAAGCACAATTTAAATAATGATGTGAAGAGATGGGTTCCTTGGTATTGATTTCTTTCTTTTAATTTATATTACTTCTACTACTACTACAAGTTTCAGCTGCAGTGTTGGGGGATATGAATTAACATTAATAAACCCAGGGATCTCTCTGGTTAACACAGTAAAAGTCCAAGGCTCCTGTAGAGCAGAAAACCTAAATTTTGATGGAAAGAGAACTCAACTCTTTACACAACTTGACTAAAAGCTAAAACTGGTAGTAAATGCATGAAGCCATTGATCAAAATTATGTATAGAAACTCTCCCAAGTGACAGCGAAAAAAGGAGGAATAATCACTGACCAAAATGCAGGGAGGTGGCAAAAAATGCAAGACACTCCAGAGCTCCCAGACTTTAAAAGGGAAAAAAATACCAACCAGAAGAAATTGAAGAGCACTTTGAAAAATGAAAGGGGTAAGTAGCATTCTTGAGGGTAATGGGGTAGTTTAACAACTGTTTTTCATGTGGCAGAATGAAAAGAAACCATCCTTCCTACAGTACAGCACACAAAAATCCATAACAGGAGTCAGCAGCAATGCCAGATAAGGGTTCATATTTCACCTTAACAATAAAATAGTAATATTGTCATTACAAAAAAAAAAAAATGTAGTCAAGGGGAGACTGCATGGCAAACCCAAAGTCAGTGCACATGAAGCTTCCAAGGCATCATTTAAAAGAAAGCTGTTTTTTTTATACTACACATACACATGTGCATAATCTGACCAAAGGACCACAGACAGACATGGTTCAAAAGCATCTCTGTTTTATCACTTATTCCTTCATTGCTCCACTGTTCTTTATAGATTTATAGACATGTTGTTGCCCTTCCAGACTGTTATCTGCTTGCACAGTCTGGTAAAGCAAAATCAGACAGAAGTCCTCCAGATTTAATAAGAATGTTGATAATGTGTCACAAGCTCCAGTGCCTCTGGGGATTAGGTGTATTTAGAAATGCTGTGTAATCTTCAGTGTTCTGTAAGCAACTATGGTTTGGGATTAAAATATATAGAAACTTGTCAAGATTCTGGTGTTCTTAATATCTGTTTAGTGACATCTCATTTAGGTAAAAGATTCATTAACCTCAAAATGCTACTGTTTTTCTATAGCAGCAGTATAACATGCAAGGTTGAGCTGGTGCTTGCTTTATAAAGAGATTTTCAGAGTCATTGGCTGAAGAATTCAGATCTCAGTAGCCTAAAATTTAGTACAAGATACAGAAAAAAAAATTGAGATTCATTAAATGGCTTTGCATACTGCAGCCTCACAAAACATGACTCTAACCTGAGTCGAGGCAGTTTCTGCTCCCTAAGAAAGGTCCTAAATTAAAATGACTAGACTTTGTCTACCAGGCATCCTCAGAATAGGTTTTGGGGTGTTGTGGGAAAGATATTTGAAGCGAGCCAGTATTTTTATGCAAGAATGAATATTAAATACTGAGCAGGTGCAGTAGTTAATTTTCATAATGTTCTTGGTTATGCAGCAAATACAGCATTGCAAGTTTCATTACAAGGTAGAACACATTCTAACAAATTTAGTTTTGACACTAACTGCCATTCAAATGAGCAGAAGCACCTTCATTTATTTTAATGAGAGCTGACATAAAAAAAAAACCCACATGCAAATAAGACAATATTACATAAAGGAAAAAAGTCAATCAAATAATGCAACACAAATAAAATGCTAAATATAGGGATGACACGGTCTTAAAATCCCAGAATAGTTTGGGTTGAAAGAGACCTCACAGACCACCTGGTTCCAACCTCCCTGCCATGGGAAGGGGCACCCCCCACTAGACCAAGTTGCTCCAAGCCCCATCCAACCTGGCCTTGAACACCTCCAGGGATGGGAGTCTTCACCACACTTAAACATTAAAGAACTGATAGTGAATAAACATAGGCAGAAAAGAAACAGAGACAATGCACACGCTGGCCTGTTGTGTTTATATGTAATATATTTGTAGTTCCATCAAAATAGCCCCTAGAGGGGCTGAAGAAAGGAAAGGGGCAAACTTTTGGTAACCAAAGCAAATCCAGGCAAAGTACCAGGTAACCAAAACAAGCCCAGTCGAACTTCTCAGCCCCTCTGAAAAAGCTGGCAGTTCTGAAATAAGTTTTTCGTTTTGCCCAGTTCTTCATTCATCAAAAATCATTATCAAAACCACTGCTCTGCACACACACCAAAAGGCAGGATGGCATTGCTCTGCTCAGGAGCTGCACTGAATCATGTTTTGTCTTCTGTGCTTTTATGCTTGTTTCCACAAACATCATTCACCCTTCAAATGCTGACTGAACCCCAGGCAAAGACTCCATAAGAAAGGAGATTTTCTCTTGTTTTCTATCAAACTATTTCCAAGCATTTTCACAATGTCACGTAAATAACGGCGCCGTTGTATAAAACAGTGTAGCTGAAATGCTGTAATTAGTTTTGATACCTGTAATCATAACCTGTAATTATCATGTAACTGGAGAATTATAATCAAGGAGCAAAGCCCAATTCCATATTTGATGCATTTCACGGGAAGAGCTCTGTGGTTACACACCTAAATAGGAGAAAATGCTACAAGCCAGAGGATTAGCTGGGAGAGTGTGCTTTTAAAAGTCATTGTAATTAGAGATGCTCAACAAATAACACAACTGAATACAAACAGAAAGGAAGAGGGGGGAAAAAAATAAGTGTTTTACTGGCCTTCAGAGAAATACCAAGCTTTTGACATTTCCACACCTTTTAATTGTAACTGTGATATAACTACATAAAACACGTTGCAGACATCACAGAGTAAACCTGCCCCAGATGCATTTGCCTGTCTACACTAGATTAATTCCTCAGCAGTAAAGCAGAATTTGTAATTATTTATAAATCAATCAGGGATACTTTTGAGGCTACAACAATGTTTGCTTGGAATATCAAAGCTGTATTTTGACAACAAAGTTAAATGAACATAGAAAAGCCTCTGGAAGAGAGGAAGAACATAACACTTAATAATGAATTACATAAAAAGATTAAATAAAATCATTTGCACTCATTTTTTTCCACACCCATACGTTTGCAAGGACAGAAACACATGCACTTAAGTACTCTGTCCATCAGAACCTATATTGTCATGGGGCAGAGGAAATACCAGCTGTCAATGTTTTCTGTCTCCAGGGTTGTTCTTATGAAGGAGAAGTTATGGTTGCACTTTTTATATATTTGCTGTCTTCTGTCTCTTTATTTGGATGTCTTGTGCTTGCAGTCCTGTCCTTTATCTTCCCTTCATCATTTCCTAACAGCTTCTGTCTGTCTCTTATTTCACTCTGTCCTTTGCTTTCCCATCTCAACATCTTGAAAACCTTCATGTAACTGTGCTGTGATCTTGCTGCCCTAAGTGCCATCAAACCTTGCCTCATTTATCATGTTTTCTTTCTGGTGCTTCCGCAGCCTTTCCTCTCTATTCGTATTTCATTCATGCAAATATGTATCACAAATTTCTATTACAATGTGTTTTGATAAGGGTCCAAAACTCTAGCTCTGGAAAATAGTTTCCTTCCAGATTTAGTAGGTCCTATTTGCAGAGCTAGATCAAATTAAAACTGAACTCTATCCATTCCCAGGACTTCAGCCCACAAAATCATCTGCACACTTTTAATCACACAAGTTACAGAGTGCTTGGTTAGGTTTTTCTTAAAGTTCACACAACAGAACAACCGTGAAAGAAAACCTGCAGGTGTAACCAAGAACTCAATTTGTTCCAGCGTTTGGGTGATTTGTGCTATAATGAACTTTTCTGTTATCCTCCTGTTCTGTGATGGTATAATTACCTTTAGGGGTGTTCATGTAAAAACTGGCGTTTTATTTGGTGAATAATTTACAGGTTGGCAAAGTTTAAATCCATATAAATGACGCGCTTAACATTAATGTCAGCTAGACAAAAAGAGAACAAGCAGGATCCCGAGGAGGCTACGTGCAGTTGTTTCACCACCTCGTGCAAGCAAGATTAGTGGGGACCCTCAATGAACTTGCCTACATTTCCCAAACAGCTGATCACATAGAAATCAGGCAGGGATTGATTTTAAAAAGCCCAGAGAGGAAAATCCGTGGATACCACACACGATGCCCCGTGCGGTGCCCTGCCAGCAAGCGTGGAAGAGGCAGATTGAAGATGACATGTTGATGCTGATCAAATTGGATAAGATCAAGTATGAAAGGTTCTTGGTCACAAACGTGAGCTGACCAAAAATAATTAGTACAAGCTCCAGCTATTACAACTACACTTAAAATGATAAAACTTACATAAAAATACAAAGTATGCTTTAGCTGCAACAGAGCCCACTAAAAAACCCAGTCAGACTGAAGGGTGAGAATGCCATGGATTTGATCTATGCTGTCCATCAATCATGGACGATCTGGTACCTCCACACTTCTCTTAAAAACACCTAACACTCTACTACACACTTGTCATCCTTAAAAATGCATAAAACAGGTTTTAAAATCACAGGCGACTGAACTTCTCCCCTCTTAGTAAAAACCAAGCTACTGCATTAAGGGCAAAGAAATCTTTACACCAATCCCACTTTATACATGTAATATATATATATGATACACCAGTCTCACTTTTAATAACACACCATTCTCACTTTTATACATATCAGGTCCTGGGGACCTGATAGATGGATAGAGGACAGATCTAATTATTATGAGAGCTACACACTGAAGATAGACATAACTTTTTAAGAATTCCCACATTTCTCCCAGTGAATCCAGCCCACAACATAAGGAAAAGATTTTCATTACATCTGAAGGAGGGATTAAACAGTCACAAATTTTCAATAACGTGTTGCCTGGAATGCTAATTATGACACTCCTTTTATGAATATTTAATTTTCTGTTGGTGCTTATGTCCTTGAGCTAAAGCCCATAACTTCTATCAATATTAATGAAAATTACGCATTCAGATCCATAGAGAACAGAGAAGTTACCCAGAGATCTTAATATGTCCAGTCTTGTTAAACTATATTGATTTCCAACATCATTTCTAGCTGGTACTGTATGACAGGGATGCTGAAAACACACAGGTTTTTAGCCCTTTTTAAGGGTTAAAAATAATGATGACACATCAGTAGATTTTATTAGCATCTAACATGAGTTAAAGGTTAGTCAGTTTGAAAACACTGATTAACTATTACTCTTAAAAGATGTCAAACTTACAGACTTATGAAAAAGAGGTGCTGCAGAAACCAGAGACCTCCAAGGCAATGAAGGTCCATGGTGGGAACCAGAAGTGTCACCAGAAACTGTTCCAGGGCAGGGAGACACGGTGTGAGCACCAAAGTGTTTGTACTCCTGTTCTGGCTGACAAGCTCCTGTGCTTCGAGTCAAGAACCTGCAAGTGGTTCACTGAAATCAGGTAAGGGAGCTGAGGTTAAGACCACAGAATCGTGCCCACAGAGCAGATAACAGGTGGAATGCAGCTGTTTATGGAAACATAGGGTGAGAAAGGAGTCTTGGGACACAAAGCCACCTTTGTTTGGAGGCTGTAGCCTCTGCTCAGCTTGGCTGCCTCAGTGGAACTCGTTTTGGGTATCAATGTAACAGAATTGGGGTCAAGGAGGAAATTTAGAGAACAAGGCAGCATCTGAAAGATTGTCTGAACTATCCTTCTTGGTTTCATGTGGAGTCTCCCATCCAACAGGAGGGAATCAGACTTGTGGAGCAACACAACTGCATAGAGTTTGTTCCAAAGTTTTAAATCAAGTCCAGCATGTACGACTATGCAACCACATTATATCATGCCCTGAAGTCAGGAAGTAAACACTGAAATGTAAGACATGCTTTTGCTTGAGGAACAGGCTTTTGAAGATACAACTGTGGAAAGATGTTTTGCCCACTAAGGAACTATGTGTCGGAAAGTTTGATATTAAAAAAAAAAAAGAAAATGAGAAAAAAGAAAATTAGCGAGAAGCAGTTGAAAAACAACTAACTACAAAAGATTGGTCATACTTTAGTATCTGTCAAAGTTTAAGGACAAAGTTCTACAACTTAGGTCTACTACTCACTCCTACATTGGTACACACTAACAAATGTGTCCAGGGAACAAAACACTGCTCCATTGCAGTCAATGGGAAAAAATTCTGTCGAGTATTAAGTGAAGCAGGATTTCATCTGATGAGTGGCTTTTCAGATCAGAATCTGTGTAGAAGTTTCTGGATCTGAAGAAGTTTGAACCTTGAAGCTAGAAAATTGTAATGTCTTTTGGCAAAGTGAGAAAACATACAATATAATATTGTTAGTAAAATGCCATTTCATTAAAACTCTGCTTCACCTGCAGGCTTCTCTTCTCCTCCCATTTCAAACAAAACTAGTGTATTTTTTTGTGTGGTAGGTCCCATCATCCCCTCAAATCTGTTCCTGTGGACTCTCCAGGCTCACCCACATATTTCAGCAGACCACAGGGAGATCGCTTAGCAATCGCACCAAGTTTGAAGAAGTCTTTTTTAGCCTTTGTAATTCCAAAGACAGACACCCTGTAAACATAAAAACACCAGCCAGAACCCCAGTTCTTTGTCCAGAAACACGACCTGGGCCCTTCAGCCCGGGCTCTCCCCATTCCCTCACTCCAAGAGAGGACTTGGAGTCCTGGCCAGTTCCTCTGCCAGTTCTCCCTTCCCTGCTGGCTGCCTTCCAAACCTTCTGAAACTTCTCTGGGGTATTTCAGCTTGTGAGAAATACCAGCTCTGGATGCAATCACACCCATTAAATTTAGCAATTTGTCAAAATCTCTCTGATTATGTCAGTAGAAGATGCTTTCCTCAGGAAATGCATTAGGAAAGCTTCGAGGAAAAACTGCATCCATTTCAGCCTGTTTGCTGGACAAAAAATAGAATTTGCACCTTCATTTTCATATCAAAAGTTGTATTTCTGGTTAACCTTGTTAAGATTTTCAAAGCAGTAAAAAAACCAAATAAAGGGAGAGGGTTTTCTTTTTTTTTTTTCTTTTTGAATAAAGCATATTTTTTCACCCGCAGTTTCTTTTCAGGACATAATTTCTACAGAAACACACCCAAACCTACAATATTTTTGAATGTGCAAAAGCATTAGTTTGATTAAAAAAAACTGAACTGAAATAATCCAATGTTTACAGATCACTAATACTGGGGCCTGCTGGTCTAAGTAAGTTATTAGAAGATATCACACTATGCTATATCAGGCTCTTCATATTCCTCTCTGCGGTTCAAAGGTTTTGTATCTTGTCTGCAGCACAAAAAGCAGTTCTTTTCCAAGCGAAATTACCTCAGAATGACATAGCATGAGCACAAAGAGGAGCTTAAAATTCAGAGATTAAAATTCTATCAACACCATTTTTATGCTTCTCCACCAAAACTATCTGTTTTCTCAGGCAAATTACTGTGGATACCTGGTTTTATCTTATATGAAATACAAGCATGCTTCAAACACCACGAGTTATCAACAATTTTCTTCTGCATGTGGAAGATCTTGAGAGTCACATTCTTAAATTTTCTGAAAGTGCTGCGGCTCAACTGCTTAAGTCAAGGTCAGTTTGCCTGATATTTAAATGGAGCTACAGCTTTTTAATGTTACTTAGAAGAAAGGCAATGGGAAATAAATCCATCCTTCTTCAGTAACCTCCCAAATGTCAAGACATTTTGATACATTTGCCACAACAACTTAAGGATAAGCCTGTAGAAAGTATACACAAGGTAATGTTTAAGAGTCGCCACACAATTCCTGTGCCCTTCTGCAAAAGAGAGCAAACCTCTCCTCCAGCCTCACAGAGTTTGTTTTGGTTTGTTCTAATCAATAAATAAAAAAGATAATTACTTTATTGCTGACAGTCACTTTTCACCAGAAACTGATGTGCCCCCTTCCTGGAAGAAGCACAAAGCCCAGACCACCAAAAGGCCTGAATGAGCACTATAGCCTGCTAAATCAAAGATTTCAGAAGAGCTCTGGGAAATATCTATGTTAGTATTAATTAAGATTTACCCTTGTCCAAAACAAAGCACTGGCAAGAATGGTGCAAAATACTGTTGGAGTACAACATAAAGCAACAGCTCCAGATGGGTGCAGCTGCACTGCACAGCAAAGTCTCATATCCACATTTTGCAATTCTTACTGTCATTTAACTTTTCAGGTATTAAATATTTGTTGTTTAGTCTTGAACTCGAAATCAGACTGCCTCTCATTTCAGAAAAACGTAGCCCTTCCCATTGTGAAACAAGGTGGTGACCAAACACTCTAAATAATCACCAAGGAGATCATATTCTTAACAAATGAAATAACCGTGGAATCATCAGCCTGTGCTATGAGTTTTTCTCAAAAGAAAAGAAAAGGCAAGGTTTTTAAATTCCACATTTTGACATAAAGTTCAGACAGTCAGGGCTTAATCTTGAAATGCACAAGTTCCACAAAAGAAAAAGCCGGTGAAAAAAATTAGAAACTAATTCTCCCCACCTTTTCATTAAATGAAGAAGAAAAACTGATCAAAACAAAACCAAATCAACGATGGAGCAAAAAAACCTCTACCCAATCCCTAAATCTGCCATGAGTGCTTTCCTTCTCCTGGAATGGGCTGTGTTACTCTTCAGAGAAGTTGAAAACTGGATTTGCAATGGAAAATTTACCTCAGGTACTGAAGCCTGGAAAGCACATAATAGCAACAGCAGCATGAAATTCATCCTTTACTCTGGCTTGAGGTGCTATTTGTCTTGCTGGTTTGCAGTGTTTGTGCTCAAAGCTCCTTCTTTACACACACAAAAGCTTCAACATTTACACCAAAAGCATCACGGTGAGTAGTTAAATCTCAGGTTAAGAAGAGCAGCGATGCTGAAAAACACAATTTTAACTGCTGGAATCTTAGGGGTTTTTACAAATTATTCCAAACCTGGTGCTATAAATGATAAAACTAACAGAGAAGAGAGTGTTAAGAAGGATTTAGGTAGAAAGAACAGATAGTTAACTTCTAAGATCTTGACATCATGGTGTCTCACCTCTTCTTGCATTACACGAAGGTTTTTATGCATGTATATTGTTTGTACATTGTAAAAAGTAGAGGAAGAGAGGGAACATGTGTCTACACAGTGAGAAAGAAAAGAGAAAATTGATGCTTGTTAACTATGTTATATCAAAAACATTTCTGCTAAAGTGTCCATTAAATTAGAAAGTGGACTGTTTTTCTGAACACCAGAATGAAAATCACATATAGCATAAGACAAAGTTTTCCTGGATACAAGGGCAAGAATAATTCTTATTTATGTTTAGGGACAAATGCCAATCTGATCCACCTAATAGTGACAGGAACTTGGCCAGGAAGATAGAAACTGAAATGAAGGAGGCCCTCTGTGAAAATGGATGACTAGCTTTCTATTGATTTCTTTCCACTTCCTTGGGAATCAAATTGTTGTAAGACTCAGTTTGGAGCTTTCAGGTTTTTGCTCAGTAGGTTTAACTTTGACTCAGTAACCTCTGTGACACTTCTGTTTCTATTTATTATATTCAAGTCTCAAACGGAATTTGTACTTTTGTCATGTCCTTATAGTGATCTGATTTTCTCCAGCTATGAAAAGAGTCATTAGGTTTAATATAGGTCACCAAAATATACACTGATTTGTAAGCCACTGTAATGCAAAGGGATATTAGGTGTTAAAAAAAATACAGCTGGAGCATAGGGGACCACAGAGAAAGTCAAAAATAGAACTGAATATTCTTCTAAAATAGAAAATAACAGCAGGACACAAAAAAGGCAACACTAGTTATGCTCTGCTCTCCAAAAATAAATCTCTCCATATGGCAATAAATGAATAAATTAGAGGTTATAGCTGAGAATAGGGGTTGAATGCATAGGAAGTCTATTTATCATGAGTGAGAGGGAAAAAGCTTAGCCCAAAAGGGATAGTGAAATTATTGGTCAATGAGATCTCTATTGACACTTATTATTGATGCCTTAGATAGGCAACACTATGGACCCAGTTTGTTTGCTGCAGTGTTCAGGAATCTGGATCTCTGCAGTCCTGCAGTTACCAATCCAGTCTGTTACTGCATTGAAGTGCTTCAGGATTGCAAAAACCTCTGTTTAGACTAGGAATTTTCTAATGTGTTATTCTAATCTCTAATTTAGCCAGAGGCTGTGCAATAAATTCCAGTAAATTGTGACTTTTATGCCATTTTCCAAGTCAAAGTCCAGCTAACTATCCGTTCCTTCTGCCTAAATCCTTCTTGGACTTTGAGATGTAAAAGGCTTTGTTTTGAGCTGCCAGTAAAAACCCACATCCTACCCTACCAGGTTAGAGGCAGCCTTCTTCCACATCACAGCTGACTGCATTGTGTCACGGGGCCAGGTCACCCTGGGTGCTTTGCAGTCATTTTGCATCATCTCCTGGTCATGGTTTGAGACCCCCAAAAATCCAATTTCCAAAAGTCCAAGCCCCCCTCCCACAATTCACTTCAGTGTGAGAGGGGTTTTCCAGACATAACACAAGACTCAATATGAGGGGAAGGGAATTATGTTACAATTATTTCACAAATAAATACTATAATACATTATATACACAATTCTAACTCTCTCTCCTATGGTAAAGCAATATTTACATTAGATCAAGTCCCTCCTTTCCCTCCATACGTTTTAATACCTTTAGATGAATTCTGCATACATTAGTTACACTAACTACTACTTTATTGGCAATCATTTTGTCTGCTAGAGGAACAGTGAGATCACACCAAGTCAGGTGAAACCTAAGGAACAGGTCAGAAATAACAAAAAAATAAAAATGAAAATCACTATATATTCATGGAAGCCCTTGCTCCAATACAGAAGGAAACTTCCATTAAGGAAGTTATAAAATATATATAATACCATATATATTTATATGGTATACCATATATATATATAATAAAAATATATATAATATCTATTTATTATATATAATATATATATATAATATATAAAATACATAAAATACCATTAAGGAAACTTCTCCAGTGGAATAAGCAACCTACAGTCATATCCAACAGGAGGACTAGAAAGGAGATAAAACTTAGTTAGACTGTATGCTTGAACAAATTAATAATAAGGGGAGATGAATCCAAAGTCCCTAACTTCTTCTGTTACTCCATCTGGCAGCATGAAGAATCTGTGACATCCTTCTAATTCATCAGTAGAGGATTTCCAGAAAGAGGGAATATAGAACTTCTCACATATTGAAAGGATTACATAGTTAAAATACTGAAATTCTGATTTTTTCTGGTTTTAGTACTGACTCTGTCATACACTTCAAATAATGTCAAGAATCATTAATGTTTCTGTTTCTCACTTCTTTACCTGTAAAGCTTGAGTAATTCTTTTTTTCAACCATAATGTGGCAATAAGGTAAATTACTGCTTATCACATATGCAGCCACTAGGTCTGTGTAAACATAAAATATTAAAGCTAGGAATGGGGAATTTAGTGCAGTGGTCCTGTAGTCTCTTTGTCCCAGAATGATTTTCAGGGGCCAAATACAGCCCACTGACACTTAAAAAACATGTGTGTGTTTGTGACCTCTGGTGTAGGTGTGTACACAAATATTGGTGTGCATGTAAAGGAAAGGTCCCCTGCACTAGAACACAAATGGAACAGAGTCCAGCTTTGCACCGTGGCCCAGATGGGAAAATTCAGGTCAAATTCTCTGTTATCAGATCATCTCCACAGCTGCAGAAGTACTGGGAAATACACTCTCAGACAACTCTAAATTATACTACATAAGTCATATAATTATTACATCATTGGGAGGAGAAACCTTAAGTTATTTTTGGTTTGTCACTCAAGATTTATGGCTGTAGAATAGGCAGCTGCATGTTTCATGTTTTGCTTCTCTTAACCACTCTCATCTACGCAACTGAAATAAAACCCCAATTCAGGGGATTTTCCAAATAATTTTAAGAATTAAATCTCTGTGTTTCCCCCTCCATCCTTGTCATATGTACCTTTTCACAAAAAAAAATCGTCCTATTTGCTGTTAATAGGGAAAGGCAAATCTCATAAGGATCGTGAGTACTCAGCACATCTTAATGCTGCTTCCAAAATTAAAAGCCAGAGGGGTTTCTTTTCCCTCTCTCCGAGGCCTTCCAGCAAATTATTGATTCTTGCTGATCTCCTTCCATTAATATATTTCTTTCTTACAGCCTGAGTGATTGCATTAAAGTGCTTAGTAACTCACTAATCATGTACATCTCCTGGGGCTGCAAAGAGCTTTGGTTTTTAAAGCAATTTGTTTCAAATGAGGCTTGCATTCATCCTAATGTGAGGGTCAGGGGCTGAGGGAAAACACCAAAAAAAGTAAGTTTTCAGGGATCACACTTGTAAGATCCAGAATTTTAAGCCGTTTAAGGTTTGACAAAATAATAACGCAAATCTGTACCTTTTGAAAATCACCCACCATTAATAATCTCCTAAGAAAATCTACTGCTACAAAACTGAGCGACTTAAACATTCTTGTTCACAAAATATATAATACCAGAATAAAAGTGTTAATAAACTCTGACCTTCAGCAACCTTAAAGTCAGACTCAATGTCACAAGGTATGATAAAAACTGAGCCACAAAACTCAAGATTTTTTTCCTAAATATTGCAGCAGCAGTTTATCTTGTCCTAGAAGCCCAGGTAAGCTGCATGATGCCCAGGACTTTTCCTTCACCTCAGCTACCCTCCAGGTAGAGCCCTTGTGTTGCTGCCAGCCTGTGAAAGGAGCACCTGCTGTCAGCACAACTCATTTCAACTTCATCAGGTTACAGATCAAGCCCAGCCCCTTCATAGTTGAAGTTCAGTCATGATAACAAACCATAACAGAGTCCCAACACAGCTGCATCTACTGAGGAGACACTGGGGTTGCACATTTTGGCCAGGCAGGTTGCCAAGGATGTGTTTCACAAGTACCCTGCTGCTCCTTTCAGAAGTTTTACAGGGTTTTAAGATAGATAAAGGAAGCACAGAAAAATATATATACATTGAATTTGTGATTTGCTTCAGTGCAAAACCTTTCATAGCAGTTAAGCTGCAATTATGGTACCGATTAAACCTTAAAGAGGTGGTGAGCTCAATATCCCAAATTCTCTCACTTCCTGTAAGAAGTTCTTCATGTTGCTTGGCTTGGATTTTTTTTTAAAAGCCATCAGTAGTTTCAAGCTACATGGAAAGTCCTGGTACTCCCATACACAACCACGACCAGGGGACAAAATCCTGTGCAGCAGGGCCAGAGGATCTGTGGCACAAGTGATTGATACTGAAGGAAGGGGTTTTAATCCACTTACATAAAACCAGCAGGTACATTACATATACAAATACAGAGGATCTTCTCTGTGTTGCTCAAACTCTTGCAATAAGGTCCTATGTAGGAGTGGCAGTTTGAATAGCTTTGTGTCTGCTGGATTGTAATTCATATTCTGTGCTGAACAGTTGACTACAAGCAGAATTTAACTGAAGCATTAATTTCTATAGAACACATTAATTTATTTATTTTAAAGCCCTCTGCTTCCCCAGAATGAAAACAAACAGAAAACTGGAGAGATCCTGGTGGTGTTACCACTGGTTGGTCGTGACTGATTCCCTTAATATGTTTCCTGTTTTGTTTGCTTTTTGTCTTTCAGCAAATTTCAAGTTAATTCCACATGATCCCAATAAATAGGAGTTACATTATTCAATTTTTTAGACTAAAGCTTAGTGTAGGTAGTTATGTTACACCACATTGCTCCTATCACCTGGATTCATGACTAGTGGAGGAGATGCCATGGTAAGGATGCTCTGCATTTATCATGCCAAAAGTGCCAAGAGACCTGAGCAGACTCCTCATGAATTATATGGCAGGCTTCCCAGCCTCTCCTATACCTTGAATTTTTTCTATGATATGTGAACCAAGTCTGGAAAATAAAGATTTGGGAGCAAAGTTTGGAATCTACTTGGTGAATTCTTTGTACTTGATGTGCAAAGAGAGGGAAAAATGGGGACAGTAACCATTCACTACTGGTTTAGAGTCCTCTCTCATGATCGAACACTTTCTTAAATCATGACTCAAAGCAGCCACTGGGGTGTGAAAGGGAAGTAGGCAAAACTATCTGTTGGCATTTATTGAATTAGTCTGGCAGAAAAAAAGCAGTTAAGATGAAAATAAAAATCTATTTGCTAAACTTGGCAGCTTTTCCACTCTCTGCAGCACCCAGCACCATTCAGATAACAGACAGGTTCTGACCTTGTATCAGCAAAACAAAGCAGATCATGTGATTCATCTCTCACACTGAAAAATTTGTACCTGCTGAAACTTCACAGAAGTACCAAAGGAAGTAAAATATTTTCCTTTGCAGTACACACGAGTCAGGTTATGTTTGCTGTAAGATTCCATCTGAGATTTATGGATTTTTTGTTTAGTCTTCCCACTTCATAGGCCACATCTGTTAGGAAAGGAGCCACAGGTCTCCACAAGAGACACTGAAGATAAAAGTTTACACTAGTACTTTGACAGACTCTGTCAGAGAGACTGTATTTCTCCCCCTAAGAGGGTGTGGCTCCCTATCCAACTCTTTGCTCATCCAGGGAACAAGCTGCAACTTCTAGTGTGCAAAATTGGATAGGTTGGTAAAATTTCTACCACTCTACCCCCTCGTCTGCTAAACTATAGGGCTGGTTTAGATCTAAGAAGCAGAGCTATCTCTACAACACTAGTGAGCCAGGAAAAAACTGCAGCTCAGCACAGGTTTCTTAGCAGGAATCTTAAACTTTTCCACGTAGACTTCGAAACCAAAAACTGAAACCACAGTTGAGGGTGTTCAGTTGTCTGAACTCCAGATTATAAAACAAGGAAGCAGAAGTCACTGGCAACCAAAATTATTTCCTTTCAGAAATATCTAATCTTCTGGACCTGAAAGTTTTTGATTCAGCTCTCTCCTCTCACATACTCAATATCTGAAAGAGACAAGAAACTTTGTAACACCCACTATATTTTGCCAATAACTGCTAATTTTGTTTATGAGGCCATGCTTGCCTAAATGACACAATAGAGAGAAACCCATCCCTGGCTTATTCCTTTGAATACCACCACTGTTTTCAGGGAACTTGCTGCTAACTGAAGCTAGTGGAAGTTTCTTTTCTTCTTGCAGAAACGTCAAAACCAAACAAAGTTACTAATTCAAAAGGCTATTAATTAAAGTTATTAATTTAAAAAATCAATTAAATAGGTAGCAGGTGTTCTGTTACTGGCTAAAACACGTGTATGATATTACAGAGTAGCTTTTGGTTACCTTCATTTATTTTCTATGCTGCTGAAGTCAATTCAATTCCATACACTAGATATCAGATTACTTGATATATTTTTCGCCAACTGTTAAGAAGCAGATATTTTAGATGTTATTGCCATCCAGAGGAAGATGCCTTAAGAACATGTGTGTGTGTGTATCCCCTACATGCACAGACACCCCTCTGCAATAACCTTATGTACTTCCCAACTAAGAGAAAACAGGGCTCTGTGACACTTAGGCTGCTTCAAAATAAAACTTCTAGCTCAACATAAAGTAATTAACTGGAGTATATTGAATCTGCAGAGCAGCAGGTTAAAAGCACAGGTTAATGTGTTGGTGTTATTTAAATGGCAGCTCTGTGCCTCCCTCCCTCTCTGAGACACAAACCCACTGCCAGAGCATCTCAGCCTTCCAGCCTGAGCTGATCAGCAGAGCTCTCATCTGCCACTGCCAACTCGAGATCCCTGAAAATGAAATGTTCCACTTCATTTGACCTCCCCTTGTAGAAATATATTAAACATGTATAAAAATTGTACCTTTTTCTTTCATTGATTTCGGAGCGTATTCAACCCGAAAAGCAACAGCACATGGTTTCGAGAGCTGTCAGACACTCAATTTGCTGCTGTTCTGGGTACTAAAACACACAGGGCTTGGAGAACATAAAAAACAAAGCTACAGATACATGCTCAGAATTTAGAAGATCCTAAAGATAATTCAACTGCTTTCCAGCAGGCTTCTCAAAGCTGTTTTTTGTTTATTTGCACGTTTGCTATGCAGACTACTTAGAGACACTGTATTTTCTGCTCTTTCTCATTTTAATATTAAGTATTTATACATTGAAGTTAGATTTGCATAAAAGCTTATGTGTGTATGCACATTAACACGAGTATATACATATTTATGAACACACCTACCCAATACTTAAGGCTTCTCAAACAGGCAATGCTTTTTTTTTTTACAAACAGGCTTAAATACAGAAGTGATCTTATCAACCACCAACTGGACTACTCCTACATTTAAAATCACGTGGTTTTGATACATATCCTGACATTAACATTACCCTGTACAAGCAGATCTTTGGGCTCTACAGATCACCTTCTTACAGAGAGGGATATCAGTAGCAAAGGGCACGGAAATATTCTACATGCAACTTGTGCTTATTAGTTTAACAAATACCAGTCTTGGGACAGCCAAGTGACACGTCTTTCACCTCCCTGGGAGCCTGGCTCTGTGCTTAACTCTGCTGACTAAATTAATTCAGAGCAGAGAACAAGGCAGACAACTAATATTCCTACCAGAATAAAAAAAAAAAGAAAAAAGGTGAACATGGAACAAAAATAAAGATCTTCCTTGAAACAGAAGCCTCCATGACCTCATGCTTCTGCAATAGTGCAAAGGGCTTTATTTAGGTTATTTTAGTATTCTGGAAAGAATTTTTCATGCCTTCCAGGGAGGTATCAGCTATACTAACAAGCACAGAGCTTCAGTTTCTCTGGGCTTACCTCTTGTGGCCTTCCTGCTGCAAGAGAAGCTTTTACTCAGCAGCCTTTGGTTGCCAACAAATGTCCTCAAGAAGTTCCTAGTAAGGGCTGCACCACTTAGGAGAAGGCAGTCCCTATGACAGCTTTGTGTAAAAAAGATATTTATAGGTTTATATGTTATTTTTTTTTCTTTCTTTATATATAAACCAGTGCTACGTTGAACATGTGACAACTAATTAAACAAAATAAACACCCTCCCAGAAAATCACATTTGTTCCCACTTGGTTTTGCAGTGAATGTTTTATTCTGGAGCTGCAAGTAGCTGGAATGTTGTAAGGCACTTATTTCTTCCTTGCAGGAGCCCAGAAACAGGTCTTTAGAGATTTTAAAGCTTATGGCTACAAATCCAGCTTTTCCAGCCTTCTGACTGATTCCTGGTTTATCACTTGTGCGATAAGGAGTTACTGGTCTGGGTTGGAGAACCATCAGTATCTGCCTTTCTTCACTGTGCCTCAGATTTCACGTGACAAAAGTACTTAAAGAGTTCAGTTTCCTCTCAAAATGTAACTATAATGGGAACAAACACTTTAGTCCAGGCTATTGAGTGGTGTCAATACTCCCATTGCACAGGGACTACTTACTGTCATCAGATACTCTTCTTTCAAACCAACCCCCTCAGTCAATGCCATTTTACTTGGTCATATTGGTCATTTACTGGATGATTCGCATAGAACTATAAATAAAATGAATTGTTTAAGAACTTTGGCGCTCTCTCATCTAATTTTTATAATTGGTCTCAGTATTTAAGTTTTTCACGAAGAAAAAAAGTCAATTATCTCATTCAAATCAGTATTTACCATTAAGTTTACCACTAACTCAATTTGTAAAGACAAGCCTCAGACGAAATTAGAAATCCTGAATTATTCATTATGAGGTCTGCTAATTTTACACTATTCTTTCTTATGTGCAACTTCAATGTGTCAGACCAAAGGGTTGGATTTTTTTTTTCTGGCAGGGAATAAATGCTTCAAAACACTCCCCAGAGAACAAAATGTAGCTGTCACATTGAAGATAATGCATTTAATCTCTTTGTTACATTACAGCAACTTCAGTAAGCTTTATTGTACTGCGTTTCTCTATAGCCACCCTGCAAAAAATTCATTTCCTAAGTAAGCAGCATGATGGTCTCTACATTTCTACCCACTTAACAATCAGATTAGTGCTTTCAAAATACTCAAAAGCAGCAGTAAATTCCTTTCATGAAAGCTGGCAAACACAGCAAGCATGTCAGTCATTCCTCAAAGCAAAGATGTAAGTTACTTTCTAATCTTCACCGATTTAGCTGAATTTGGACTCAAATTACCTCTGATTTCTAGCCTCCCTTGCTGTACTCAAGACCTGTTATGCAGGTATTTCTTCTTAATTTATTTTAAAGTCCACATTGGAACATATTCCAGTACCAACACAAAATCATTAAAAACGCTGTGTCTAAAGTATGTTCCAATTTTCAAATAATTCAAATACTGGAGCACAGAAATTATTCACGTGTATAAATCTAGCTGGAACATGCCAATAATAATTAAAAAAAACCAACTCTGAATATCAGTTTTCTCTCTTGTGTTTAAGTGGCCACTGCAAACCCAGCCTTCATTTGCTGCACACTCACAGTGAACAGCCCAGTGTGTTCTGAGCACACGTGGCTGTGCCAAGATCCCACACAGCCTCTAAAGGATTTGGCCTCTGTCTTTCCAGTAGAACCATTGAGATATGTGTCATTAAATGTTTCTCTGTTAAAAGTACAGAATACTCTGTAAGCAGTCTAAACAATGATCCCTCGAGATCCGTTAGAGCCTAGGGGATATCAGTCCTCTGACATTTTATTCAACTTTCTTTTGTCCTTTACAAAACAGCACAGTTTTTATAATTTTAATTCACAGACCACAACAGCCCATGCAACTCTGAGTAAATGCTACAGGATATTTTCTGTATCAGAAGCACAGCAGCTACCATGGCAATAAAGGACATTGTCTTCTGCTTTGTGTAGAGGAGTGCAAAGTTACACTGACTTTTCTGATATTTCTACTTTTTGGTCATGCAGAGTGCCAAAATTCTCCCTTCTCAATTAAGCAGGGCAGAAACAACCCCATGTAGGATCTGAAATTGCGGTAATAATAAATGGAATAATTCAAGTCTTCAAAAAGTGCAACCTATTTAATACTAGAAGGAATTAGCTGGTATAAAATGTTTTAAGGAAATGTAGTAAGAGGAGACCAACCAGATGAAATGCAGGCAGTTGTTGTCACAATGGTATATCTAAAAGACCTCCATGCCAAACCAATATCAACTCAACTAGTAATTGAAAACCCAAAAAGAATTAATGAAGAGAATTATGAAAGGCAATAATATGGATGCAATCTGAAAAAAACACTCATGTATTAATAAACAGTACAGGACTATTTTCTGGCTCAGAGTAAGGAAACTAGGAAGCTAACTGAAAGCATTTAAGTATATTCACAAACTGGTTTTACTAATAAAACTTTCAGACAGTGCACAGTGTTCATCTTGGGAAAGACTGCTTATGAAGTTGAGATTTATAATATTCCCACGAGGATGAGCGACCATGAGCTTTGGTGTGCATTGGAAATAAGGGAATTTAGAATTCAGAGGCCTCAAAATGCTTTGTGGCTTCTTCTCCATCTATAGGTCCCCAATTAAAACAGATGTAAAACATATGTTTCAGTCTGTTCCAATTTAGGAAGTCAGTGAAGCGTGAGCTCAAGGTTTACATTCTGCACAGGGATCACTGTAGAAGTGGGGAATTTAGTAATAAGTAACACTTAACTCTTAAGTAGCAGCTTGGATTAGTCATATGAAAGTGTTTAATGCAGGAAATCACTACCATTAACTTCATTTTAACAGATGAAAGAGCTGGGACACAGAAATAAGTGATTTGTCTCCCGACATACAAAAGACCAATGAAAGAGAATCTAGGGGAAAAGCCTGTATTGTTTGATTCTCAGCTCAGACTTAGAGTCTCTCCAGCCATCTAATACAACCACCCCATTGTTATATTTACCAGAAAAACAACAGCACTCTGTCAATACAGGTACCATAAACATGAGATGGCTCTGACAATAAGAGGGTAATGGCTACCAGGCCTTCACATATCCTGTGATATAAATCTGCAGTGAATCTACTCTAACATAGCAAAGAGATGTGTTGGTTGATTACTTTTTCTGCAGAAACAGAACCTGAATCTGTCCAAAAGTTGGTGGTCCACATTAACTTGAGATGTCTTCCTCCATTACACTCATGATTTTGGAACAGTTTCTGAATAACTTATACATCAACTTTTCTAACTTGAAACAGTTTCCCCAAAGAGATTAAAACAGATATTTGCAAGACATTTCTGACAAAATGTGTCTCCAAGAATTTCTTCTGTATTTACTGAATTCTTGTAACTACAAAAAACCATGTAGACTTTTTTGACTTATTCAGGATACAAGAATGAAAGACTGCCAGAAACTGCAGTGATTCCCAGTACTTGTCATGCAACACGGAAATACCATCAGCATCTTCTGAAAAAAAGGCCAGGACAATTCTTTCACTTCAGTCTTCCTCAAAGACTCATCCTCAAGTGCCATCTCCATTGCCTCTGCCTTCAGGTTCACACCAACTCTCAGACAAATGCAATGAAATAACCTCCCATTTTGGCAGCATTATATACACGAGACACACACCTGTTATTACCAAAAGTCTGATGTTCTCTTATTGCTTAATCACCTGTCAAAACTTACCCTTGCCTCAGCTTTTTCACTACTGCAGGATTTATTTAACATTGCAAAAGATCTGGCAGGGCACAGTAACCAGTAAAAGAGGTTTAACAAGAGCAGCATTTGCTCCCTACTCCCAGCAATGGAACTGTACAGAGCATTTCTGGCACCAATAGAGCAAAGCTCTTTTAACAGACATAGCTGATCACTAGACAACTTATTCATATTCTGTACCTGTCCATGTTTTAATCCAAGAGACAGTGTTTTTCCAGCTCCTATTTTACTATAAACCTGAAAACAGCATGTTAACAAGGCTATAGCAATGTTCACGTTTGGAAAAAATCAGATCCTCAGAGTTTCATTACTTATTTTGTAATTATTTTAACTATTCCCTCAACAAAGAGTATTTTTGCTTACTTCTTTACATTTCACAGTTTATGTACAGAATTGCCTTTTAACAGCCTCTCTGTGGGCTCCCACAACCTTAATTCATTTGAAACCCATATAAACCTCGATGCCATCTGGTAACTTCTTGCAATCTAATTATCCTGATAAATGTATGCACAATATTAGACATTTTCCATTACAGAGGTGACTAATGTTGCTTCTTTATTTACAAATCTGCCTGCAGATTTCTGTTACAGGCCCATTTGAGGAGGTTAACAGACTTGTTCTTTTAAATTTATATCTTACTTGATGCCAAGGGGTTTTTTTGCCAAACGTTATTTGAATTACGTACTACTGTTTATTCAAATCAGTTTCCTGTCTTGTAAATTAGGTACACAAAGTAACAAAATTGCCAGGGAATTTGTTTTGCACATTTTTTTTTTTTTGTATGCTGCCAAATGAAATTTTGAATAAAGTCGTTGTTGCGCCGCGAGAGGAAAAATAATGATTGAAGCAGCAGTTTTCCCCCTCATTTTGGAATATCAGGAAAGCAGTCTTTATGAAGGTTCAGGAAAGACAGCCAACTTTGAAGCTTGAAGCTTGCATCAAGGTATTGTATGTGATCTGTGTTACACAAGACTACTGGAAAATACTATGAAGCCACAAGTAGCCGAGAGCTTCCTACTGGCATCCTCATTTATACAAATTAGAAGTTTTTCCACCTGAAATACCCCAGAGCTTCACAAATGGGACTCACCAGGGATCTGCAGACTGAAATAAAGAGACCAATGTCTTTAAAAGGCATCTCAAAACACGGGGAGCCAAGCTCCACTCTGCCCCAGTCATGTACTCTGCCAGCAAGTGCCAGTGTCTGCAACCCACGGAAACTTGGCACAAAACAATTCATGCCACAATTAAGAAAAGTCTCATAGTCACAGACCAGCCACTGTCAAATTTTCACAGTGCCTACAGAGAACAGACAATTTGTGAAACAACAAAAAAAGCAAGACTGATAGAAGGAAGAGAGCTACAGTTTATCTCCATTTTGAGAAGAATGCTAATTTGTGTACTCAGCTTATTTAACATCTGCAAAACTGAGCAAGAGGGAACGGGAGAAATGGTTTCTGCAAGTTTGATAGCTATACAGTTAGTCATGATATTAACTAAGAGTGGTACATTCCCTTAAGATTTGTCTTATTTGGTAAGTTGATGTTATAAAAGCTCACAGAACAACACACTTTAATTTCAAAAGTGCCTTGTAGTAACAACTCAATGTGCTTATGAAACGTTTCTAAACATCTAGGCTTTTTTTAACCTTTGAAATATAATCACTTATGCAAATATAAGACATCTACTTATTTCCCAATATCACTCCGTTGTGCTATAGAATACTACCTTTTGCACGAAATGTATCTAAAATAAATAGTGAATTTCTATGTCTGTGTTCCTCACTGGTGGCAAAGGATGAAGGCAGCAAGGAAAGGGTTTTTCAGAAAGAGGTGCAGAACCACCAGTTGCACAGACTCTTCTCAGCAAGCCCTGATTTCTAAACTTTGGCTCTTTTCCATTTAGCACAGTTGCAATCACATCCTTTGGTTTGGAGACCTGGGTTGATGATTCCCCAGGAAAACTGTCTTCCAGTGTTTTTATTTTCAGATGCTGCTGTAGGTAGTTAAAATGCAGGAGGGGACGATACTGGCAAATTCAACATCACCAAGCTTTTTACTTAAAACTCTACAATTTCCTTGATGTGCTGGCAGATACCTGGGTAGCAGTGGGCAGAGCACTGAACTTCCCAGTCAGATGTGCCAGTACAAAGGGGCACTAATTACACAGTCCAAGATTCTTTTTGCTCTGAACTCCACTGAAAAGACAGCAGTTGGCTAAATTAGACAATATTAATGAAAAGAGAAACACAATATTAGACAGGCACATTTATCCTCCTTCAATTCAACCATTAGTAGTCTGTGCTGCTGCTGAGTAGCACCAGGTTGGCTCAGCACTAATTAAGCCAGTCATTATCACAGCTAGGTCTTTGCAGCCTTTAAAATTCTCCCTCATTTCTTCTGCCATCACTTCCTAGGAAAAGCATTTGCCCTTTTTAATCCAGATAGCAAACAGGCCAAAATAAAACATTATCCTATTTAGGGCTGTTTAGCCAAGAGGTTAAACAGAGAAAAGCCTTCTACCTCAGAGCATCCTACAGGGTGATGGAGAGGGGGAGCTGGTTCAGGGGCTGCCAACATCTGCTGACATAAGAGAGGTATGTGATCCCTGAGAGGATTCCCTGAGACCTGCAGACACCTCTGCAGAGCTTGGGTCAACCTTCCCAGTGGCTGCAGGTGATGTTCAGAAAGGTGTTGATGGTACACCTGCATGAGGAAGAATGTGGCCAACAGGTCCAAGGAAGTGATTCTTCCCCTGGACTCAGC
>NW_021940761.1:143731-275328 GCF_001715985.3 Manacus vitellinus | reverse complement strand
GTGGTAGTGGAACAAGGGTTGGACCTGATGATCTTGGAGGTCCCTTCCAACCCAGCTGATTCCATGATTCTATGATTCTGTGATTCTGTACACAGACCGATGTACTGCGACTGCAGGATAGGGTGGAAATGTGGTTTTCCCTTTGTTGCTGGGTGAGGATAAGCTTTTACACTCTGTGATAACACAGCAAGGCGTGGAATGTCTGCGTTTCATTAAATAACATTATTGAGCAGACTGGCTCACAGCCTCTGTAACAGCACAGGGATACAAAGCTTCATGTTAAATGAGCCCCACCCTGAAATTAAATCTGATGAACCAAACAGAACAAGGGAGAGCTGTGACATCCACACTGTTTCTGATTAAGACTAAGCTTCTATACAAGCTTATGCAAGTTACGTGTGCACTTCCTAAGACATCCAAAAGCTGTAGTTGAATGCCTCAAACTCCAAAGAGATGTCAGGAAAGTCCCTGGGATATCCAAAGAATTTCCTGAAAATCTGAGTCAATAATAGAAAGCGCCAGAAAGGGCTTGTAGGATTGGACCTGGCAACCAGCTCTTCTATGAAATATAAAGAGGAAGAAAAAACCTAATGATAATCCAGGAAACAAATACAACTATCAAAAAAGCCTCACTTCTTGCTAAGTGATGCACGAATAGTACATCAGTCTCAGCATGGATGACTTCTCCATGTGAAGAAATTAACCCAGAGATCTTTGAAATAGGTAAGACTTAAACCCAGTGGCATTGAATTGAGGATTCTCTCATGGTGATGCACAGATTGTCACCTTTTAAAAGACAAGGAATCTCCCAAATGAGTTTCTACCTATCAATATAGATTAGCATCATTTAACATGCAGGTTCCCCCTTAATTTTCAGTTCAGAAACATCTTGAAGTTTTCCACCTGAGATACTATACAGAGCACAGAATTCTTACAGTACATCTTCACTGGGCAACCATTAGCATAATAGGAAGTTACCAGTATCCGCATGGTCCAGATTTGCCATGTGACAGTTCTTGTGAATAGATCAAAATATTTCCTAAGAACACAAAAACATGGTAGTTTGATAATAAAACAATGGACATTTATAAACATCTCTGCAGGCAGGCAAACCAAGACACCCCTTTAGGAAAAAAAAAAGCTTCCTCTGTGCTTTTAAAAGACTTCAGCAAGTATCTTCACTGATTCTTTTAAACATAAAAAGCTAACTTAAGCCATGTTTTAAACTGTAAATCCCTTTTGTTTATTTGTCTCCTAACTATACCTTGTTAAGAACCACAGATTAAAACCAGACATGCTCTGCACAGCAACTGGTGCCACCCCAAGTGAACCGTCATGTCTGAATGATTCCAACCGAAGTGGACACAAGTTTTTAAAGATAACTGTAGAGATTTGTGAAGAAAAGCAAAAATATGCACCAGACTTTGAAGCAATGATTAAAACCATGGAACAGGGCAGAACATGAGACTCAAGTGGCTTCTGAAGCACAGTGCACCTCCTCTTCCTTCCAAGCACCCCGGGGTCCCATCGCTTGGCTGCTCATCACACCAAGGAGAAGAGCACTCCACCAATTCTGGCCTAACAGCACCAGCAGTCAGCTGAAGAACAGTGCTAAGTCCCATGATGTAAAGACAAGCAAAGAATCCAAATATTTGACAACGCAGAACAATTCTGGGAGGAACAAGTGGAAGTTCATTTGAAGATCTGCACGAGCCTGGCACCAAGCAGCTCAATCCTACACTGCTGTGTGAACAGGCATTGATCTAAAGGTTGAAATGCTCAAGTCCTGCTTCTGAGCTCAAGCTTACTTTAAAAGTACCTAATCTTTACTTATGAATGTACAATAAACATGCAATATATCTGTCCCAATTTCACAATTCCCAACACACGTGGGCTATAAGGGTTTATCATTCAATCCTTCAAGAGTCACACATATATCAGTGAATATGTGGCTCATCCACTGTACAGGTGCTGCACTAAAACACAATATGTCAGGTTAATTAATCACAAAAGAAACCAGTAAATTGGTTTTTCCTTGCAGGAATATTTTGTCTATTCTCTTTCAGCCACACCACCCTCCCCCCATTTATTATTTATTGCTGATTCTTGTGAAGCTTTTAAAAAGAGAAACTATCCACAAAAGTATCATATAAAACTAACTATTTTGAATAGCAGAACCATGAAAGCAATAGATTAAGTCAGATGAAATTATTTTTCCTCATTCCGTTCTGTAAGATTTTAAAATAAATATTCTGAAGAAAATGACAACACCATCGAGACAGAAATGATTTTTAAAAGAAGTAAACCAGCTCTATTGTTTCATTTGCTTTCCAAAAAGATTAAAATAAATTTTTGAACACCTCACAAAACATGGAAAGTACTGTTTCTGCCCTTTTTTTTTTTTTTACACTGTGGTGTTTAATGTCAGCAAAGTTATCTAACAGGTGCCATCATATGAGTATAAATAAACACTTGAAGAAAAGCACCAAGATCAGTGTTTACAGAGCCATAGTGTTGTCTACTCTCTTGTATGGCTCTGAATCATGGGGCATCCACCGCCACCACCTGTGTCTCCTGGAACGCTTCCATCAACGCTGCCTCCGTACAATCCTAAACATCCCCTGGTCAGATTTTGTGACCAATCCATCTGTTCTAGAACAAGCAGCAGTCACAAGTATTGAGGCCATGTTGCTGAGAACACAGCTGTGCTGGGCAGGACACGTTGCTGAGAACACAGCTGCACTGGGCAGGACACGTCTCCAGGATGAAGGACCAACCACCCCCTCCCTAAGATCCTGCTCTACGGTGAACTTGCCACCGGCTGCCACAAGAGAGGAGCCCCGAAGAGAAGACACAAGGTCTCCCTGAAACAACATCTCAGCCTTGGCCATATTGATCATCATAACTGGTCTGCTCTGGCCTCCAGTTGGGAGGTCTGGAGACACAGCATCTCTGACGCTGCTGATGCCTTTGAGAACGCAGCAGGATCACCCTGAGGAGAAAAGACACCGCAGAAAGAACCGTGTCTTGCAGAATTTACCACCTAAGGAGTCTTTCTGCTGTGCCTTTTGCAATCGGACGTGTCCATCTCGTATTGGCCTTTTTAGCCACCAGTGTGCTTGTGACAAACGTGGGCAGAGCCCTCCCCAAATCTTCGTTCACGAAGCCCGGCCATGATGATGAAATGGCTACAAATCATTCAGAGACAGCAGCCAGAAAATTGTTTGAGTCTTACAACTTGAGATGTTCAGAGCAGCAGGAATAGATAATTCAGCAAAACCAGTAAAAAGGCGCCAGAGGGACCCGAGCTAGGTTTACTTAATGCTCCAAGGGGAGGCAGAACAGGCTTCTTTTCACACCTGAAATGTATTCATTTGCAGCTTCAAGGAAATAGGATTAGCTGTGGGAAATGAAGATTGATTCCTGGAAAAGGACAAGTTTCTTGAAACTTAGTGAAAAAACCTCTGAGTCACTCCTTTTGCAAGACCAGCACAATGTAGCAAGTGTGATTTCTGATTAGATATTTCAGTAACGAGTCAGGTGGAAGTCTACCAGAAATGAGGCAAACTGTGGATTGAAAATCATTCAGCTTCCTCAGTAGGTTATTATGAACTACGTGAGTAGTATCAGATGTGCTTATGCAAGTGAAAAAGCAACACTGATTGATGTCAGATGTGAAAATAGTGACTTATCATAAGAATAATTTCTATAACCTATTTTACTGTAAGAGCCAACTGTGTGTAACCATCTTTTTCAACCTGCTGTGCAAATGTTTTAACATCTAAACTGCACCCAATGTGCAAAGCCATATAGAACTGAGAAAAGATGCTCAGCATTTGAAGTCCATCATACTCATGTCACAGTGAGAAAGTTGTAAATTTATTACAACACTCAACAGCATAAAAAATGAATCTATTAAAATATAGATTAAGCCTGTAGTGAGAGAGAGAAAAAAGAAAGTGTCTACCCCTAAACTCCTGTGAAAACAGATAGAGCAACATTCGTATTTTGGCATTGCCCATACATATAAATACTTGCCATTCAATAAGATCAAAAATCTTCTAATATCTGTCAGCATATATCATGTCAGGCCCTTTACCCTCATGTTTTGAGAGCCCTGCTAGAACATTTCTAAACCTTGACTACAATTAGAATTCATCTGACTGAGGTAGAAGTCCTTCCCTATAGAAGATCCAGGAGTTAGAGGAAAAGTAGGGGGTGTTTTAATACGAATTCAGCCACCAAGATTGCTACCACAGAATTGAAGGATTCCTCTCAAACTTAACCCTCTCCTATATTCCAGGATAATGGTGAAGTTGCCCCTCTAATCCCTCATGGTGATGCTTCCCTTTTCTGCCTGTAGAGCTTCAAATATTTCTCCAAATGTTAAAGATGGATCCAACTTCATCATTTTTTCACCTGTGACCGAGTCTCATCATATGGCTCTCGAGGGAAGCAGTTTATTTATCAAGTCACTAATCATTCTTCCCACTTTGATGACTTTGGATTTAAACAACACACACGTTCAGCACTGATTCCCAAGAATTCATTTACTGATTATTTCATTATCAGCCTAAGAGCAAATATTGAGAGGAATTAGCTTGGTTTACAGTCAAGCTAATTACTTTTCCTATGCCATTGTTTAAATTATGTAGGACAGTGTTGACAACAATGGGTTTTTTTAAGTGATTTGTTATTTGATGTTGTTTCCAGTATTAACTGTACATTATTAAAAATTATAATAAAATGGTGACACTTGAGTATGTACATCCATACAGACTTACATTAATTGGGAAGGAGAAATAACCATAGGCAGTAAATACAATTCCTTCAATCAAATTAGTTAGAAGACTCTATTTAGTTTGTTGCCTTGGTGATTTTGTTTAAATGCTTCCTCTAAATTTTATTGACAGTATAATGCTGATTTTAACAGTCAGCTCTTCAGTCTATTAATATAGCTCATATATATATGTATAAAATATTAAAGGTGTTTGGCACTTATTACAGCTAAAACCAACTGTATGCACTGAATTCTAATGCAATGGTTAACAACCCTTCCATGGCCAGCACAAGAAAAGCATATCATGGCCTGTATTTACATACAGATCTTTTTCAAAATCGTAGACAAAACTGTTATATTTGAGTCTCTTATCTAACTATCCAAGAATTGTTAATTTTCAGTTAGTATTTCAAATGACCCATTTCGTCCCACTCCTCTGACTAACATAGTTCCACACCATTAGTTCCACAATCATGGCTGAGAATTTGGCTCTCACATCTTCATTTTAAGAGGATGTTCACATGCAAACACACACATCCCATCAATTACTGCAACATACTAAAAACAACCCTGAGAGAACCATGGAAAAAATCGTATAAGTCACATTAATGATTTCATCTAATGTTATACACGAAAGCCCAAGAGTTTACAGTTTTGAAAGGAAAGTGCAGTTTTGAGTGTTATATTGTTGAAGAAAGGGAGTGTTAGGATTACTCAAAATAGGTGGAGATGCCTTTGAATATTTCACTGTGTCATTTTAGGAACCTCATTTCTTAAAAATTTCACTTCGCTCTCAATTTTTTAAAAATCTCCTGATAAAACCCAGAGACTATGCAACAAAAGAACCATTAAAAAGACACAAAATTATTCTTTAGACTATTAATCCATACATTAAAGTTAGAGCTTCTCTTTACTGTGTTTGAGTATTTTTACATGTAATTCTATACAATCTAATGACAGTTCCTGGCAGCAGATTTCCTAAATTGCCATGCATCATTTAAGAGCTGGGGGAAAAAATAATTAATAATGCAACTGTTGCATACAGTAAGTGCAAACAACACGATTTTTACCCCTACTTTTGTCCAATCATTTTCATGTGTAGAAACCTTCTATTGCAAGAGTCATCCTCAAGCAACATTCTACACCCAAGTTACAAAAATCATAAGGAAGCAAAATAAAAATAAAATGCTAATAAATCTTCAACTACGATAATGTGGAAGTGAGCCTATAATTATTTCTGCCACTCACAATACATTTTTAACATACTTCTATGCAGTAAGGTCTATCAATTATTGTTTAGACCCCTGCCAGCTGTCAGAAGTGGTGCTCAATATTTGATGTGGGCCTGTTACATCTACCAAGAGCCACGAAAGAATTTTCTAACCGTGGAGTTCTAAAGTCATTAAAAATGCTCTGGAATTGCTTTGTTGGCCAGAAAAATAGCAAGTGGGTAAATAGGCAGGATGACTGTGTGAAAAACCCTAAGCAGCATTTGGTGGGGAGGGTCAGAGTCATCCTGGCCAAGAACATCCAAGTGGAAAAAACGAGAACACATTTTGCAGGCTTGGGGCAATAGTGACATACACTTTCTCCTCCTTATGCCTCAGAGAGAGAAAAATATCCTGAGCTGTGCTATTTTTGCAGAGTTTCCCTCTGGTTTCTGATTTAGTGTAGGTTTATACAACCTGCAGACAGTATTTTATAACCTTTTTAACACCTGAGAGTGCAAACCTCACAGGGTTCTGGCACCACTGCTGCCTTCTAGACCATCAAGTGCCTGGTGCTATAAAAAGACTTTCAAACCCTTAAATTTGGGGATATTTGACCTGTGCTATAACTTCAGTGGCTACTTGGTTATTTGCACGCTGTGGGAATACTGGAAGACCAGAGCAGAGAACAGAAGCTTTACTGGAGGTTTCTTCCTGCAAAGCATAAGAGAGCAATTTAAACTGTCCTGGTTAGTGTCACAAAGATGGCACCAAAACTAGAGACCAAGTGGGTTGGACATAATTATGAGGACTTGATGAGAAAGCAAGAAGCATGCTGCAAAGCTCAGAACTCTATTCTTTCACCAAGAAAAAACACCTACAAAACAGAGGTACTTCCAGTGTTCTCAAAGAACTTTGGCAGTGCCTCTATCAACATGTTGAATCTGCATAACCGGGGGGGGAAGATATTTTCCTTGTATTTAAAAAAAAAAAAATCTAGGTTAATTCAATCAGCAAAGCAGAAGCTGCTCAAAGCTAAGCTTGATATAGAAGCTCTTGGGATTTTCAGAAATTATTCTTAATGGCACCGGCCTCAAAAAGGTTTGAGGAAGGCAACTAATTTTTTTTCAAGTGTTGTTTCAATTAAGTGCCTACCATTTGCAATTATGGAGTTTTGAGAAGCTGAAGCAACAACATGTTCTCATTAATTTATACAGCAATAACAGTTTTGGCACAAGGTTGGAATCATGGGCCAATAAAACAGATGAGCAGGCAGAGCTGTCTCTCAGTGAAAAGACAATTGGCCTCAGAAGGCTTTCTTGCAAAGTCCATAACTAATTAAAGTATTTACACAGAGTGAGAGATTGAAGACCTTTGCCAGGCTTTTGGGACGTGTGTGCATGGGAGGGAGGCAAGTGTCCAGGAACAGGACAAGAAAAGAATTCCACGTGGTTGCACACACACATCTGCTTTACTATAGTGAATGAGATACAGGTAAAGTGATGAAAACTGACACCAGAATATAAGAAAATGCTAAGTCTGTATTTACCTCACTTTGGACTTTTCTCACAGTCAGTATTTGCCTTCCAAATTTCAAATTGTTTTACAAGTGTTAATTATAAACAAGCTTGTAAATATTTCCTACAAAGTACCCTGGTATAGTAAATTTAACCACTGTTTACAAAGTTCTGAAGAAAGAATAACTAGTTTCTCTGAACCATTTTTGAAGTGCTTCTCAAGAGTTCCTCAAAGATGTAAGTATGTTCCAAATACAGTCTGCCAGAAAAATGTAGTATCACCATCTGAGAAAATAAACCGCCTGGAGGCTTTGATGATATAAAAGTTTATTTATTCCTCTTTGGCAGGTTTAACTTCCACAACAAATAATGCCTGCAGAGACTGGCATCATAAAAATCCCAGTTGGTACAGTTACACTTTAGTAAGTAAAATTTAGCCAATACTATATGCTACATGGTACCTCCCTACTTCCTTGTAATTGTGGAGACAAGATTTTTAGCAATACTTGTATACTTTCACATTTTTTTAAAAACGAGGTTACTGCTTGTTAAATATTTGAAATTATTATCAAATTAACACTGATTTCCACCCACTCCTGGAAATTGTGGGCCAGACACAATGCACATCAAAACATCCTGGCATCATTCTTAAAGTTGTAGATTAAAATATACAGGCAATGTATACACCATTTGCTTTGATTTAACATCTTCCTCATACCTATTGTCCTTTTCAGCCATTCTAAACAATGAGATATCATTCCTTCCTCTTTCAAAGAAGCCTGAGCCTCTTTAACAGGGAGAGGCAACATGTATTAGCACGAACTCATCAAATTTCTGCTTTGTCTTAGCTGCAAACAGCTAGTGAAACTACCTGCACTGCAAGCATGTCCAAAAACACAGACTCCCCCTACATCCCAGACACATTTACAGTGTTTTGCTACAAAGACATAACTAGATTTTATTAAATTTGTGATCAGTATATTTCTGTTTTTTAAGGGAAGGTAATGATGCCTATATAGGTGAAGACATCAACACCAGATCTTTGAAAAACTGAAATATGTGTTAGCTGCTTGTATTCTTTTCTTTTGTTCCACACTTCAATTTCCTGCTTTATTTCTTTACAGGTTAATTTCTTAAATAAAAAAAAAAAAAAGCAGTGACAAATCATAAGTGGAAATACAGTGAAGAAATAGCATGTGGTGACCTCAGGACTGAGAAGCCACAGCCTGTACTCTCTCACTGCTTCCTCCTACCAAAAAGTGAGGCAGACCAAAACTTTCATGACCACCAGATGAAATTCTCTTCTTCAGGACATTGTATTTCCCTCCTACAGCATATACAGGTCCTCATACACTGATGCCACAGGGTCAAATTAACACAGATATTTTTGTATGTGTATCCTGACATCCTAATGTGTGTCCTCCTTTCAGGAAGAATGTGTGAGAGCAGAGGTGATTCAGCAGTGGGGGTAAATATTCTTGTTTGTTGGATTTTCCCAAATGCTCTAAAACGAGTTCAAATCAAAGGAAATTTGACTTCTTATTCTCCTGTGAGAAATTAGTCCGAGGTGACAGATTGTGAAAAAAAAAATCCCACCACCCACCATGACCTTTTTCATTTGGAAGGATTAATTGTTGTCTGTGGGATGGATGGCTAAGCACAAGGAACAGTAAAGTGCCTCAAAAGCTAAGGATTCCAGGTTATGGCTTTTTAGGAGCCATCAACATACAGAAATGTCTGCTTACAGAGAATCTTCACTCATAACCTTTCCCAAATGTCTTCTCACTGACTGCCTCACAAATAGCAAGGTCCTTCTGTTTGAGGTCCTTACCTTAAGCTCAGATGACAAATTATTTTCAGAGGGCTAAATAATCAAAGGCTACTTGCTAATTAGGTGGCTTCAACACGTCAAGATAGTATATGGAACTGCACTGGTGTCTCTGCCCTGTTAGTTCTTGTGATTGCTTTGAAGAGGTAAGGCCCAGGCAATGCAGCCAACGTGCTGCATGACAGAGTCAGCAGGAACCTCCTCTGCTGACACTCAGCCCATCCCTCACACCAAGCACTCCAAAGGACATGTCTGACAGACAGTTTCTCCATTGCCAAGTGAATTTTCTTCCCCGCTTCACTTATTTTCCACATTTTGCCAATAACTTAAAATACAGGCTACAAACAAAACCCTCAGTAGTAAATGAGGGGAAAAATTACACGAAGAAGAGATGGTTATTTTCTTTCTATTGAGATACTTTAAGATTCTTTTCCAATGTACTGATAGTATTCTCCTTCACCAGGGATAACATTTCAAGTAATGAATAATTAAGAGAGAAATAATACTCAGTTGTGACTACCAAGCTTTTCAGAATACATATGTGAGTTATGATGATACTGAGAAATGTAATAGCATGCTCCCAACAGCCACATAATATCTTTCAGCCAGAGGTTATGTAGAATAACAGAGTCTGAATTCATCCAAAGAAGAAAATATCAGATGCAGGGAAGGCACTTAATTCCTGAAGGGTATTATTCCATCGATCAGTACTATTACCCATATAAGCTTGTTTTGGAAATTAGCACCTACATTTTTTCTTTAAAGCATAAACAAAAAATCATCCATAACTTTACCTTTTAGCAGTTCTTAACCTCAGGACAACGTTAGGATTGTTAGGACTGTTGAAAAGACCTTCACAGGGCATCTTGTGCTTCACTGTGCCTCAGCCACACCAGAACTGTGCCTAGAGAGAGTTACACACACACAGACTGCCCCTTCCTCAGAAACCCTAGTTCTAAAATGATTAATAGGAAGCTCTGCTTCTCATTTGCTTCATTGCTTTCAGCTTTGACTTTCAGCATTCATTCTTCATTTGATTCACCCTGATCAGCTGTTGTATTTACAGCCAGGAGCATCTTCCTGATCCACCCCCTGGGACCAGGCTTGGCACAGGATCTCTTCCCCTGGCTGCAGCTCCATGCAGAGCAAACCCAGAGCACAGCTCAGCAGGCAGCCACTCTTCATCCAAGCAGGTGTCCCAGACAGGAGAGATTCAGGGCACAGAGAACAAACTCAATGCACTGTTGTTCAGTGCTCTCTGTGGCTTTCTCAAACACATTTCAATAACTATTACATGTATCCAAGATCTCAACTTCCTTCTGCTCCCACATCCTCAATATCTGCAGTGCTGGCTACCAGTACATTCCAGGAGCTAACAATTGCCTTACACTAATGTCATTCTGTATGTTCTTTCTCAATTCACCTGGGCTTACCATTCTGCTGGAGAGTAAAAAATTGTAACCTCATAAATGAAATTTGAATGCTATTTCTCCCCTCACTTCATACTAGATTTCACTATTATCGTTTAAAAAAATCATTACAAACAGTCTGCTCGTGGTATTGATGTCCTGCCAGTTACCACAGCAGAAAAAAGAAGTGAAAAATGAGAAAATATTGCAGAAACAGAATGAGTTTTGGCTTCTAAAAATGAAATAGAGAAAAGAGGTGGTCACTTACTGCAAATGTTTCAGGAAGATAAACATCAAGGAGTGGAAAAGGCAGTATCAAGACAAGAACAAATGGCTATTAGAGTGGCATCAATACATTTAGACTGTGAACAATAGGGCTGCCAGTCAGTAGAGTGCTGAGTTCTGGAATAGCCTCTGAATTGTAAAGGCAAGACAAATCACCCAGTGCTCTGTGACACAACTCTTGTTGATGGTGGGCGAGTCAGGAGGTTTCTTTTACTTGTGTTCTCATCTCTTTAGGACTTACCCTCTCATGCTTATTGAAAAGCCACCATGTGTAAGACACAATGCAGCACTGGGGCCTTTCTGTTTGGGACTGCACAGATGGGTCTGAACACTCACTTCATTGCAAAGAGGGAATTCACTCAGGTTATTCTGAGTGGTTCACACAAATGTACAAGTATCCACTTTTACCTCAGATCTGCACAGAAAGTATAAATAGACCCCTTTAAAGTCTTGCTTTTACAGCAAGATCTGCTGGACTTCAGCTCTGCTTTCTGAACTACCTTCTGGTTCTGAACGAACATAAATGATACTGTGACAGATCAATTCTCAGGTGACAAAAGCACAAACCACAGCAGCCAGGTACACATGCTGTCAGAACCTCATATTCCAGGGAAGGTGGTAAAAGGTTATTTTGGACACTTGCTGTTATTTGATCCTCTAATAGCAGTCGGGAATGCAGCCAAAACCCTGCGCTGTTGGTGACAACGGGCTGACAAACACTTTCCACCGAGGTGATTGATAAACTCTTTGCCATATTTAGTAATTGCTTTCCACAACTTCTGAGCTTTATTTCTGCCCTGCTTACACAGCCCCTGATGGCTGTCCACTGGACAGCTCCTGAGCATTAAACAATCAATTCCTTCAGCTGTCTGAGAGCAGGAGATGTATAGAGCTGTCAACCCTGACACCCAGAATCTCCACACTCATTTCTCCTTAATGGCATGCTGGGCCTGAAGAGTGATATAAAGAATAAAGCAGAAGCATCCCAGAGAAGGACAGAAGAGGGGGTGGCAAGGAGAAAATCCACACACTGCATACAGAAAGATTTAGGGATTCACAGTCTTTCTCTTCACCAAACCAATGAAAATTTCCAACCCACCCGGCAGGATTTATTGTGCATGATCTCACAGGAAACAGTGAAGGAGCCCCACACACCCCCATCACAGCTCCTAACAATGTGATCACTGTGGCTCAGGTACAAAACTCCCTTCTCACAGAAATTGCACATTTTACAGAATTAAGACCAAGCATATCTCTCTTTCTACTCAGAGTTTCAGCCAAATTAATATTTTAGAACTGCTATGGATACAGCTTTTCCTGAATGAAAAAGTATCTTATTGCCAATATTACCACTGTATAAAAATAACTATATCCCAGCTGAAAGGTCTATTAATAATTGGTAAATTGAGTCTTTTCATTATTTTTCATCAAAATCCATAGCACGATACAGCAGGTACTATATTCCTTACTGTCTCTCTCCTTTTATTTAACTCCTGACTTGTAGAACAGTGTCTGAATCATCATAACTATATTCAGAAAGGAAGAATATAAAAAGTACAGTAGCTGTAAAAAATCAAGCTGCTCAGGTGCAGTAAAACAATACAGGTTGTCTTTTATTTTAGCAATAGTGTCCTATTGTTGCAATGGAAAAAAAGCCCCTGTATACCTTCCAAACACTTGAAAAGGATGATACTTGGCATTAATCTGAAGTTCTGGCCACAACCTGAACATTAAGACTTTGAGAGCTCTTAGAAGGTTCAACTACCTTGAAGATGGGAGTTTTGGGTGTAGGGTTTTTTCCCCTTGAGACTTTTCAAAACCAACTCATAAGATCAATATTTGTAGCTGAAAGTCCAAGTTAAATTTCTTAAGTGTGACATTCAATATATCTTCATTAAATTTACTTTTTTGATAGTTCAAAAGAGTTAATGCTATATAACACCCCCAACAACTCTCAAATGCCTCCAGTAGCTTTAGATATGCAGGGTCCAGAAGAGATGTTAAAAACATTAGAAATTCTTTCTGCATGTTTCTTTCCTTGACAGAATATTCCTCTTGCCTTAACTAAAATCTGTCTTTGAAATGTGTTATGAAAGAAGAAAAATGTATTGGGAGATTATAACAATGACAGAGATAAACACACTTAACTATATAACTGCAACTTTAGTAAAAAACTTAAAATATTATCCTTACTCAAAAGCCCCATGAAGTTTGCATAGAGTTGTGAGTTTTTCAACAGAATAATTTCTCTGTGCCATCCCAATTCAAATTGTTTTCTCTTTCCCTGCATGAAATGTGATCTCTTAGTCATATCTAAAACAAACATTGAAATAAACACTGTTCAAGATGGCAATAAATTTATGTTTATGGGCAATTGATTGATCAGTTCCTGCTTGTGAAGAAATCTTCACCCAGACAGCACTAAGATGGTGATTTGATCTTCCCAGCTCTCAAACTAATAGTTACCAAGTACAGTCTGTCTGATCAAAGACAAACTGTTCAGGTTCTATTCAATAGTCTGAGTATCACCTGATACAAGGGCTTATTTAATGCAGTTTTGGATTACAGGATCAAATCACAGTGAACAACAGACAAGTTGGTTGGTGGGGTTTTTTTGGGGGGTGGGAAGAGATGATGGGGAGGAGTATCTCTGTAAGAACAGAAGAGACTTTTAACCCCATCTCAGTGAAGCTGCATATAAATGAATGGTATTGCTCTTCTAAATGAAGAGCAGTTAGTTGTTAAAATAAATAATTAACTACCTTATTTTTTACTTTCTCCCAGTTTTGGATAAGTGTTTCATTTCTGGCACTTACCTTCGACACGAAGCCTTCGTACGAATTCATAAATATAAATTTATGATCAAATTGTGAGGCAGAAAGCAGACAATGAAATTTCAGGACGTGTTCTTCCCTCACACTGTTTCCATCTAAGCCAAACTCCGTCGAAGCTGTTGGTACCCTGCTGAGTTTGTTGACAGCTCCAGCGCTACACCAGCTCCAGAGCCAGTCTCCTCATTTTACATTCTGAAATGATGCCATTTGGCACTGAATAATATGCTGTCTGTTAACATAAAGGAACAACAAGCTGCTTTCACACGGAAACGTGTGCACTTTGTTCTATTTCCAAATGCGTTCAGCATCTAGGCAGTCACTTTGTGTCTGGATGTACAGAGAGAAAGCAACAGGTGAAGAGTCTAACAAAACAAATTTCTGGTTGCAGGACCACTTACACCTCTAGACAAAGCTCAGCAACCCCTTACCTTGTGCTCTGCAACACTTAAGTAACATAAATACATGAAACTGTCCCCGGTTGGCCAGTCACATGAATTACTAGAAGATGAAAATGCCCAAGACAGGGCTTCATCTTCATGTCTCAACACCCAAAGCTTCTCCTCAGTTCTGCCATAGATGTGAAAAAAAGAGAGTATAGAACTCCAACACCAGTTCTGCAAATGAACAGCATTATTCCAAGATAAAATGGAGTAACATAATTACAATTAACTCGGGTCAACGCTGAATACCTGCGGCAATAATCTCTCAAAAGATAGGAATTAAACAGGAAATGAAAGTGAGCAGATCCACCAGTTCAAGAAAAGGCAAACACAAAAATAGTCATCAAAATCATAACAATATACAAGAGCTTAAAGAAAACAAAACCTAACGAGGTGATATCAGTGGGGTGAACAAAAAGTCAGAAGGGTTCTAGAACACTGAAAGCTGTCATGGGCATGAGGTCAGCCCTATTTCTCCCTGGAAGCTCACAACAGTCCCAGCAGGAATTCCAGTTCCTCTCAGGTAAATGGGATCAGAAACTTTTTAAGGAAAAAAAAGTAATGCAAGTCATACATAAATTTTTTGATACTGTGAGCTTTCAAACCTTTCTGGAGAGTTACTGACTTTATCTATACATAGCTACTCTTATGTAACTGTGGACAGATAAAAGTTACAAGAAGACAGATATAAGTTGCAAACAAATTACTCTAACAGTAGTTTCTTTGATGCCTTTGCTTACTTCATTCCACAGTTCCTTTCAATGCTACCATTTTATCCACCTAGTGAGCAGGTCATTTGAACTATTCTCTGCAATGATCCCACAAACACCTTGCAATAATAGATTGGGGGGGGGGGAAGAAAAAAACAAAACACCAGAATGCCTAAAGGCCAGTGCTAACAAAAACATGGTGTTCTGGTCAAACCAGTAGTACTATTTTGATGGTGAAAGTGCAGTGCAATCTTCTAGACAGAAAAGACTGCAAGGTATTTGATCCCCAGTGTTATCTGCATTTGCCAGCCAGATGTGCAACCCAAAAGTCACCCTGAACAACAAGAACACAAGTCTTGCAGATACACAAAAGCTGATTGTACTGCTCAAAAGATTGAAGCTTTTGCATCTTGCTTGAGGGAAGGGGAACATTTCACTGTCATGTAGCAGTTTGTGGGCCCTAAACCTCCTATTCAGACTCCAGTCTCCCCAACATCCCCTGCCAAGGCAGCAGTTCTGTAAGTACCTGGATTGGAAGCACGTTTGCACTTTGCACCATAAAGGCTCATGCACTCTCTCCACTTCTAGCCCACCCAGAGACCACAGCAGCTCTGTGGTGTCTCCTCCTCCCCTCCACTGATCCTTTGTTTGAAAGCCTGAGCTCATACTGCCTGTCAGAGAGGACACGTGTGGCCTTTTCTCTTATTTGCCCACCAAACTCTCCTTTTCAGGGTTTTAATTTTCTGCCAATCTGGTCTAAATGGGACAACAAATTCAGAAGTGAAAAGGCTTGAAGTGTTTGGCAGGCAAACAACAGACACAGGTGCTTCCACAGGAAACTGTTTTCTTAATTATATGTGTCATCACACCAATGCTGGCAACCCCTTCATGGTCCTGACCTTCATTTTCAGAGGCCAGCAATGACCAAGGCTGCAGGACAAATTCCCAGAGGCCAGCAATGACCAAGGCTGCAGGACAAATTCCCAGCTCCCTCTCACTCTTGCCCCTTTGGCTTTCAAGAGGAAGAAAAAGGTTAAGGAAAGAAGTTCTTCAGACAACGCTATCACAATTCAGCCTATAATGTACATCTCACTTGGTAGAACCTGGAATAAGACTATCAAGGCTTTTGCAGTTAGAATCTGTAATTCAAAACAAAAGCAAACAGCTGAAGAGAAAATCACCTTGTACTTAACACATTAGAAGTCTCTCAGAGAGTTTTATCACTGGCGAGAAAAACCTGAAAGCCACTTGAAAAAAATTAAGTGCCATTGGACACAACATTTTGCAAATGAAACAGATGAAAAAAACGTTGACATAAATGAAAATGTGTTCACAAGACCCTTTGGGAAAACCACATCATTAGTGTAAAGCTTCATTATGTTTCATTACAAAGTTAAACAGCAAGATGGGTGAAAATGGTATGTGACTATTTTAGGAATGGCCTTTACACTCAACATTCAACTCATGGTTTCAATGACAAATAATTAACACACTTTGTGATCAGAAAGTAAGCAAAAGGAGAAAAAAAAAGGGAGCATCACTGGACAAAGAGACTTGGAAGAAATGGTTGGTTCTAGGTAGGTGATATGAAATGTGAAACCCAGAAAGAATTATAATCAGGCCTGTGTTTTGCAAGTCTCCTTCACTTAGTGCCCTGGCCAGGCAGAGACCTTTAAGGATGACTATTAATAAAACTGTCAAAAGCAGCAAGAGTGTGGCTTCTCTGAAATCAGTTCAACTATTTCACACGAAACCAACATGTCAAGTTGAGATCACATATGTCTTGGTGACTTAAGAATGGTCACAGTTTGTCTTGGTGACTTAAGAATGAAAGAAAAGGAAAAGCCACAGACCTGCTCATGAAGCTTCCTGTGCACTTTTATTCTAGACTTCTGGTTCGTAGGATTTTTAATTCTTCCCTGCCGTTTTTGAATCTTGACTGGTTTCAAACAAAAAGATTTAGCTTGAATTTGTGGTTGACAAGTTAAGGGTTGCCTTGTTCTCTTACAGCAACTTGACCTACCTCTATTTTCCCAGAAAAAGTGTCTCTTACAATTCTACATAGAACAGTATCACATCACTGTAAAGAGCTCATGAGTTGCGAGCTCCCCTCCTTTAACTTTGGGGGAAAGTGCATTAAAATTAAGAGATGGAAATAGAGTGCAATTATAGTTTTGTACTCACAAAACAACCTATATAATAAACAAAAGAGTTTTGTTAAACTTAGATGTAAGAAGGCTGTGCCGGGTCAGGTCATCCAAGTCTGTGAGATACACACTATTTCTGAATTGCATGTATTAAACTCAATAGAAAATCTGGTATTACTGACTCAGAAATGTCATTTTCGACAAGTCCAATAGCACAGAATTCAACCACCGTGCCAGTCCAAAGTTTTACACATTCTTAGAGAACAAGTGGGTGTTTCCTCATTTGGCAATTCCAAATGAACCACTGCACAGCTGTATGTTGCTGCTTGACCAAACAGAAATTGTTTGCTTCGTCCAAACTTGCAAGACTTTGCAAAAATACACAGTAAAACTAAAGGAAGGAAGAGCTGTTCTAGACTTGCTTTGGTTGCCAACATAATGCTTTAAAAACAAGTTATACCTAAATATTGCAAGGCTGATGAACTGCACAATCAGGAGACAGTATCAGCTGTCAGAATCATTAGAACTGATAGAAATGATTGCATTATTGTGCCATCACTAATATGAATCTCAAAAGTTATTTTTTCACCAAGACTGTCTTCGTGTACCTTGTTATAGCCGAATTACATCCTAACCCATCAGCAGATTTAGTTGTCAATTTAGAAAGCAAGCTAAAAATTGACATGGTGATTGGTCCTACAGAGCACCCAGAGCTCCCCTAACACTGTTGATCATTCAGAGCTGACTTCACTGACACGACTAAAACTGAATTATCAGTCAGCTGACTACTCTGTCTGCTGTGGTTGTCCACCCCATGCCATCCTTGTCACAGCAACCACAGCATTTCTTCTTCTTTTAATTGCACTTCATTCCTGGAAAGAGACCAATTCCACCTCGGGGGGTGGGGGGGAAAGAAAAAGCTTTAAATGGTATCATGAGCTGCCCTGTTATTTGCATTAATATTGCATTGCAGAGACTATTATAAAGGTGCCCATTCAGGCACTAAATCCCTCTCCACACAAGCATAGCAGCTCAGACAGTGAGTCACAGCAGTGTATTTTTGCTCTTTTCCAAATTACACGTGTCCTTCCACACAACCATAGAGGCAAATTGCCACCTTCATATGAAAGAACTGTACCAGAAGTGTGAGCTTGCCAGTTCACTCGTCTTTACTCTCACCATCTCCTAAAACAAGCTGTGCCTTTAAAACAAGCTACAACAAAGTGTGAGATGCAACCCCACAAGCTGTCAGAAACCAATTACCTCCAAGATAACCTTGGTCAAATCCAGCCAATGGATTTGTTATTTAGGAAGGGGATGACAAACAACACTCAGAGCAAAAGACTACATAAAAGTAGTTTCCATAGAAATCTTGTCTCCTAAAACAGTGATAGAAATCACCATGACAACTAACCTAAAGAATTATGATGTAGGTTTAAAGTTTACCCTGCTTTAAGGATTACAGGACAGATCAGACCACTGCACCAGCAGCTGTATCCCTCTTGGGGCAAGTGCGAATTGTTCCCTTTTTTTGCCATTGCATAAGGTCTATTACTAATTTTCTCTTCCAAAGGGTAGAGTTGCACATGGATTTTAACAATTTTTAGAAGTTATGTTTCAGTTGATTGCATAAATTGCAAAGAAAAAAACCCAGAAGCACCAGGGTATACTGGATATTGTTTGTGAGCTCTCTATAAAATATAAATCAATAATCCGGTAGAAGAGAAAGGGATTTAAGTTATTTTCTTCTCATTCTACAGAAAAGCCATACCATTTTTTGTGCATCCATGTATTTAAGGGAATCTGTGTGACTGTACTAGTAGGGAAGCTATTTTTGCTATTCTTATGAAACAAATGATGTATTCTCTGATATGCACAACTTATATATTGAGTTTCAGCTAGCTTAAAAATCTTACTCCAAATATTTTAGGTCTGTTTATCTATGTATTTTATATTTATATTTATTTTATTTCTATTTAATGACAATTAATCAACTCCCAGGACATTATGAAGCCATGCCTTAAGGTCTAAACAAACAGTTCTCCATTTTTCTTCACTTTCACAGCAGTACTTTTGGTGCTGCCAGAAGTTTCAAGTTACGACATATACTCAGAAATCCTATTCTGAGGAATTCTGGTGTCAAAGTTAGTTTAGATTGCTGAAAATAGTCTTTCTGGAGAGCTTTCTTGGTCCATTTGAACTCCATCCTAGCTGTTGTATTTAGGACACGGGTGAATAACTCCCTATCAATTACTAACCTGTTCAAACCATGCATTTATTTCAAATATAAAGGTTTTTTCCAAGGACTCCTAATCTGACATTATGAGGTTTCACTGTCTTCCTGATTCTTTAATTCTGTACCTAGTATGCTTAAGACTCTAAATAAGAATTCTGGCTTCAAATGTCATCTGGAAACAAAAGATTTTTGAACTGTTAGCTGTGGTGGAACTTGGAACAATGCATATGGCTGATCCAATTCCCTCCCTTAATTAAAGGGTAGCCACAGAGTCTGTATTTGGAAGCTCCAACTAATAAGCTAAGAGGATTTTTATGGCTTTCAATTTTCAACCAGCTGGCTTGTATGAAAACAAGGTGTCTTGGCACAGAGAATTATTTATGCCCGTGTAGATTCAGTGTGACTAATTATTTGCCACAGGACAATGGAAATCTGCAAAATAAGTGATTTGAGAAGGAAACATCCAGCCCAATTCTGGCAGAAATTCCTCCCCGTCATTAACTAAATCAAAAATGTCTCTGTGCAGAGGCAGCATTTCAATAGCCCAAGAGAACCACACGTTTGGTACACGGTTTGTTCAGCAACAAACCAAACAAAAACAAACCAACCCACCTCACGGGCGCTGTTTACTGTCTTCATTCTCTGAAGCACACTAATTCATTTTGAAAGAGCGTGGTTGTCATCCTCCTTATTGTTTTACATTATATATTAGATGCATCGTTTCCAAAAGCCTGGGAATTTTTCTTCGTGTCACTGTGATTTTAAAATTTTATCCTGTGCAACATTAGTTGCTAAGTTCACATGCAACATTAGTTGCTAAGATGCTATCCAGGGATGTACACAACGGAACTAAATTTCTCTTGCCCCTCCGTGTTTATCACCAGCAAGAAGAGGAAAAAGAGACAATGAAATTAGACTATTGCTTCCACTGAAAACAGTTGGTTTGCCTTTCAGTTAAGAATGATTTTCCTCTGCTTTATCCAGCCACTCGAACTTTTGTGAAAGAGGACAAGCACTTTCAACGCCTCTGAAAACGCTTCTGCCTCCCACCACTCCAGGTCGAGATCAGCAAAATTCTGATAGCATGCTTCATGTCAGACAAGAGAATTTCTAACCAGTCAGTATGAGTTAAAATGCTAAATTAAAAAAAAAAAGACCAAACAACAAAGCAACTAATCAAAACAATTAAATAAATTTTTCGAAGTAGAACGGACGATTCCTTTTGTTTTGTCCCTTTTGTTGAACGCCTTATATACCTTTTCTGCAGTACAGAGAGGCTTTTTCATTATCACTGCCTAACATGAAGGTAGCTAATTGCCAGCTAAGAGCTGTCTGCAGTTGTCCCAAACTGCAAAAATTGTGCCTTGCCTGCCGGGTGGCTGCAGTCCTGTGCACCCGCCTTCGGGTGCATGAGCCTCAAGATCTCAAGTCTTGACTTCAAGACTTCAAAAAAGGGCTGATGAAATCCTCACCAGGGGCCTTTCTCTGTGCATCTATGTTTCTTGTTTTCTCTTAGGTGTTTTCTCTTAGGTACTGGTGGGTGAGGACAAGCAGTCTGTACCCCCAGTCAGCTTCCCTCTGATTAACACATCCTGATTTTTCCTCAGTAAAGGTGACTGTTACCTGTGCAGACTCTGCAGCCCCTGTCACGTTCCTCATCCTGCTGCAGTTCTTGTGTTGGGAGACACACGAACAATCCTACACGTGTTTTCCAGTGGAGGGTCTACACCTTTATTAGACATAAATGGGTGATTATACAGGCTCTTAACTACAAAGAACTGTGGCCACCCCAGAGAGAAAAGCTCTGTCATTCCATCGGATCTGAGGAGGGGTTCCTGCACTGATGTGGGAGGGAAGGATACACGTGGGCTGCACGAGGCAGAAGCTGCCACTCTGGGACCCGTGAAGACTGACATGAGGGAGAGACCTTTTTAACCAGGACCTACAATAAGCAGCTCACCTTTTTTTCCTGGGATATGCCACTGCCATACACAACAATCTTTACTGAGAGAGACGTCATCCAGCAAATGTCACTCAGTAACCCCCACACACCAGCCCTTACAGCCCAGGACCTACACAGGGCTTCCTAAAATTCCAGCCACAGGCTGCATCCTGACATCAGGAAATGAGCATGGTCTCTTCTGGGGAAGTATTCAAAGAAGCAAATCCACTGGTTGCATCACATCTGAGAGTAACACACACCCATAAGGGTCTATGAAGCCAAGTGCCATCTATCCACTAAGCTACATGAACCATATAAAAAAACTCAGAAAATCCCCCCACACCTACAAGTAGTTACACATTGATAATTATATAGAAGAGATCAGCAGGTAAAAAAGGACTGGATTCTATGAAACAAAGTTAAAGTATATTGGCTGAATATCTTAACATATACAAGAGTATTTTCCTGCTCTAATACATTTGTGATTAAATGCTGTTTAGGCATATCTTCTGAATTTGTTAGCAGCTTCTCAGGAAGCTTTTCAGAGAGCAAAGGTTAATACACACTTGGAATTACTTGGTTGATTTGTCATCCTATCTTCACGTGGCTAAGCCCATCACAGGAACCAATATAAATTTAACACCATTTCAGGAGAGGCTTAACAATATCCCATGTCATATCGTTTAGAGGAGGTCATTTACGTTTCCAAGTCAGCCTTTGACATCCACTGTACGACACAATTAAATCCAAATGTTTAAAACAAGATCTGATTAAGATTACCCAGCTAGACTGGGGCTGCACAGCATTTTACCTACAAAGCACTCTAAAATGTCTTGAAGTGATGGCTTCACAGTGATGCAGATTTCAAAGACTTGCTGTTTCTGAGTCTTAATTAGGCAGCTGTATTCTAATAGTCTGTTCAGCCTCCTCTGAACTAAAATTTCCTAAGCAGCTTGCCAATTCAAAATACTTTATTCTTCATATGTTGTTGGGTTTGGTTACTTTGCTCTACTAAATCACCCTCAAATTGTTCCTGTCAGCAGTATGTCAATCTCAGACTCTCAAGCATCAAACTCCCACTCTTTTAAAAACACACAGGAAGTTTTCTATTTTTTGACTATCAAAAATTAAAAGGTTTATCCTGTGTAGAGAATGCAAACACTAAACAGTTAAAAAATGCAAATACACTGCCACTTGAAGCAGTCTGAAGTTTCCCCAACATCCCTAATCATTAGGGACTCCTAAAACAAGATTCTCCATGTCACTGTATCTAGAATAAGTAGACAAGGAATTTTCTTCACTACTGCTTCTCATAATTTATTTATTTGATTCTGTTGGATCTGCAATCAAACCAAACATTCTGGGACAGACTCACCCCACTTTCCTTGGGTTGATCCATACAGTGATTAAGCAAAAACAAATATCCCCTTCCACACACACTGTGCACATTTGCACATTTTCTGTGCAAATCAGACTGCTGGATCCTGGATAAGTCAAAACAAGATGCAACACAACCACAAAGGCCTTTTGGTTTTACCTGTAAAACCAAAGGTATGTGAAGTTTTGATATTTTAAAATAAATTCCTAGTGCTGCTGCACCAATGAGTTAGGAGGTACTGGAAACAGCTTCTCCACTTGCATTACACGGAATTCCTTGTACCAATATTCACATTGCTGAGGTTTGTAAGAGACCTGGCTCACACACCTGCATTTGCAAATATACAACTCACCAAACTGCTAATTTTTTAACTGTGCCTTGTTTGTAATATCTTCATCTTCAAAGATTTTCCTATTAAACATTTGTGTTGACTTGCACCTTTTCGTGAAAAAAAAACCAACATGCAAAATGCATGAAGTGAGGCAGAGAAAGCCACAGTGTTCCTTTTTTAAAATCAATAACCCTGTGGTTAAGAACTTACTATGTCTTGAGATGCAATTCCCAAAACTTCTGCATCCTCCTCGGGTTTCCATAGCAAGGGTAATGTTCTGATTTCCATACCTTACAAAATACTCTGGTGAGAAGAACTCTCAGTTATATCTCTTTAGGTTTTTCATAGGTATCTATTAAACACCCACTGGAATACAGACTGGATTTCACTGGATCCCACTTGCCAGGGATCCCCTTCTAGGGTTCCATTTCCCCCACCAGTTCATCATATTATTAGAATTCTGTCCAACTGAATGGATATTTGCATTTCTTATGGAAACCCATGTAGTTAGCAAAGTTTCATTAAAAGAGATTAAAAAATGCTTTTCTCCCTAGTCTAAAGCAGATCAACTCTGAAAAGAACTAAGTGCCTACAGAGATGGGTCATGTGGAAGTGGAAGTCTCTTTTTCCAAAGTGGGAATTGAATTGCTAATTCATACCCCATGTAAGTACCACAGTTACTTAGTTAATGGAGAAAAGAGTGAAAGGCAGCATAAACATCCTCTTGTGGACCTTCTTAAAGTTTAATCTTTCATTGCCTTACTTTTGATACTAAAAAAAAATCCCCCCAAACCCCCAAAAACTCTACACAACCAATAAAAACCCCTGAACACTGTTTTTCAACGAAAGAAAATAAAACCCCCCAAAAAAAGCAGAGGATACTGCCATGATCACCCTGCCCATGGCAGGGGGGTTGGACTAAATGATCTTTGAAGGTCCCTTCCAACCCAAACCATGCTGTGAGGATCTGCTGTGTTTGCAGGTTGCTATACACCATTATCAGTAAGAAAAGAGGGGGGGGAAAAAAAAAAGGGAAAAAAAAAGATAGTTGCATAAGTGACAGAAAATATTTCACAGAGACTGTAACAAGCTTCTCTCAAAGGGCAAGTTATTTGTGTTCTGTACTGGACAATTAATGTCATTAGAGAACACAGAATTAATAGCCCTCATTAGAAGCATCTGGAGAATTTCCCTGCTGCAGTATCTGTGACCAACCCAAAATGCCCAAGTACAAATCAAGGTTGCATCCTTCAATCCTATGTGTATTTTTTGCTGAGTATACTTTTATTTATGATACATATTGTCTCTCTGGACCTCCCTGTGTATTTATTTTCACTGAAAAAGCATTGCTTTACTCTGTTGCATCCATTGGCTGCTAATACAGGCACTGAACAAGAGCAGGTCTCCTGTTCTGAAGGGCTGAAAATCTAAGGAGCAACTTAAATAAGATTTAAATAAAAAGGATCTGTAATATTTAAAAAAGAGCAGGTTTTTTTCAAGTCTGGACAGACATTCCATCAAATTACAGAAAACTTAAAGAAAAGGTCAGTAAAAAAATGACTCAGGTCACTTGTAATCCAGCTTGATATTGGAACACAAAACCAGCTCTGTGTAGCTTTTAGAACACCTTTACAGACTGTATATTCAGCTTGCTATGTCTACACATGTGCTGCAGGAACAAATTAAACAGATTTGCTTGATAACTGAATTCAGAGGATTTGTAATAGACAGTGAAGATTATCAGAAGACAAAAATCATGCCTTATGCAGTGAACCACTAATGTCACATGAAGCAGGTTCTTCTCAGGTATAGAATAATCACATATGACGTGCCAATTCATGATCTCTCTGAAATCCCTCCAGAAAAATTCAAAGGAACTGACATTATGAGTCTTCAGATTCATAAATGTATATTTTACCTCAATTGTTTATGGGTCGAAGAAGTTTCACCCAAATCATAGATGATGTACATTAATACCTACCTTTCTTTTAACCTCCTATTTTTCAAGGAGGACTTTCTAGGGGATCAGAGGTGGGGAAGAGTCATAGAAATATTGGCATGAAATAAATCACTGAGAATAAATATATCACACTTTAATTAAAAAAATAAATAAATTGAGATTAATTCTCTAAAATAGGCCTTCCATGGCAGTACAGTGAATTTTGCTACCTACTAAGTCATCTGAGAGTCCTGTCTAAAATGTTTCCTCAGGACAACTTTGAAAGAGCCAGTAGTGCTTACCATATCTGCATATAACTTTTTTACTTAAAGCTGTATTTCAGTGATTAGCCTCAGTCAGTCTGATACGAAGGAGCATTGCTGATCCCAGTGAGCTCTAGTTTTTAACCCAGTCCCTTCCCTAAAAACTCATACACAATAGGCAACACACAAACTGCAAAGAAAGAAAGCTCTGACCAACTTCTTAACCAAACCAGTTAGTTTTGTTATCACAGCTCAGGTGTCTCGGGCAGCAGAATTTGTTCAGTGCTGTAGGTTTTCAAGAGGAGACTTGCCTGTGGAAAAATCCTACATCAGTAAGGGAAGTATCAGCAGTTAAGTTATTCCCTGTTTGAAAACAAGCAGAACAGCTCGCTCCATCTATCAGAACTTTTAGAAACCTCCTCCCAGAGGCAAAGGTGTCAAGGGTTAGTTTGATAACAGAGCAACCTTGTCTCAGAGACTTGCTAAGTTGCAAGGCAGATCTGCAAAACACCAGACAGAACAAAGTGAGTTAACAAGGTAAAAAGCTCAGGCAGAGGTAGAGCTGCTGAGGCAATTGGTAGTGCCTCCTGAATTCCAAAGGAAACATCACCAGCATGAGAAAGTATAAAACCACATGAGGTTGGGGGAAACTATCAAACTGGGACCTCAACAATGAGATTCAAGGAACACGAGACTGACTTCTTCACCTGACTGACAACAGACCGGCTGGAAAAGCTCACCAAAACAGCCTCACTGGGATGTTCAGAGCAGCAGCAAGTTAGTTCCAGCTTCTACTGCATGTTTAGCCAACAAATAATCGCTTTAGACTCGCACACATTCCCTGTTTGCAGAACCTCTCTGCACACAGTAGAAGCTGCTCGAGCAAAGCAACCCGCTGAGGAAGGAGAGTGTGGGCTCAAAGAAAGAAAAAGCTTGCCTTGAAAGGATTTTATAAAAGAAAAAAACTACAAAAAACCCCAAACATAGCTGCTCTTCTTATGTATGACACTGCTGCAACAGTCCCACATCCTGGAAGGTTCCTGTCTGTACCCAGAAGAGAGGATTAAGCTGCACTGCACATATTTTGGAAATCAGCTTTCTGCTGGTGAGCTGCCAAGGGAAGGCCAGCTCTGAATTCAAAACAAAATTCAATGCCATTACTTAAAAGGAAGAGAGCAGGACTACAGCTTAACATCCATTAGAGTAAAAAAAAATCCTTTTAATTTTTCTTATATAATTTCTGACTGTTTAAAACTGGTATTTTTATAAGACATCATTTAGGAGTACTGTATTAATAATTATTTTCCCTTCTTTAGTTTCTTGGAAAACAGTGCTAAACTATTAGAAGAATGATAGGAAAATGTTTCCTATAAAACTCTGCATGTTACCAAATCCCAAGAGGGATACTAAATCTACCACTGCAATACCCATTAACTCTTTCATGAGCAGCTCAAAGGTATGAAAAGTTCAAGAGATGGGAAAGAGAGTCCTGTGAAAAATCTCAGAAGAAGTTGCAGGGAGGGGAGGGGTCAGGAGGTTACATTGATAATACTGATTAGGAACCTGATTAAAAATTTTAGTTTTTCAAGATTATTTAAAAATTTAGTCATGTTCTAGCCAGTGATCTCCTGAACTGCAATTTACAGAAATCTTCAAGAATAAGAAGAGTTGTATCATCTCCTCTATACCAGATATTATTGGGCATAGGAATGGTACAAAATGGTGCAAGAATTTCAAGTATAACTCCCCAATAATTAAGGGAGACACACACACAAAACCCATAAAACATCTGATGAAATAGCTAAAATAGCATTATTAGAGTAAAGAATGCCTTCTCTAGACAGCTTTTGTCTATAAAGACATGATATCATCTCCCATTTACAGGCAGAAGAGCAAGCCATGGCTATAAAATAATTTTTATATGCAACTTTGAGAAGCTCAAGCCTGATTTAAAGAGCACTTCACGCCTTCTTTAGTATATTCAGAAGAACAGCTCAACAACTCGAAAGAAATGTTGCAGAATTTGGTAGTTCTGGAAGTCAACCTGAAGGTTCAGTTTCTTTACCCCCAAAAGTGAAGGTATCAATGGATTTCTTGTTACTCACATGCTGAAGAAAGTGGGGTGTAGGGGGAAGGAAACCCCCATGAGTACATAGGAAAAAAAGCTGCTGACTTGTCATAAAAATGTTTTTGCTTTAGGCTTTAATGACATTTGGATTGAGCCCACAGTTTACAGCATGAATTCAGTTATAGCTTTTCATTTAGGCCATGGTTAACAAAATTAGAGTTGAGAGGTTGTAATAGTTTAACTTGCTCATTCAGGAACTATCTTTGCAATACAGGTCTCATGGTTTGAAGCAACAAGCCACGAGTTCTTCATGAGAAGGGTGGCAGCTGATGTGCCACATAAACTCAGGTGCTGTACTCCCATAACCCCACTATGGGCTTTATGATCAATTCTTAGTCTATTGTTTCCAGTTTGAGGAGTCAAAAGTACATCTAAGGCTGCTGGTAACTCCAGTTAATACATTACACACGATGATCAAATGGAAGTGCTTGTGAACAGTTCTAACTTTTAGTCACATTTCAATTAAAATGGGATCTGTAGGATAGTGTGCTCTTTGTTTTATTTCGTTGTACTATATAACTTATGCCAACTATGTGGCAGTTTGTTAAGCTCTTAAAAAAAGGACATTCCAAATTATATAAAACCAGTTGCCCTCCAATTTTAATTTAACTTGCTTCCTGTACCATCAATTAATTCAACAGAAGGTTACATATATTGGAGTTGGAGTTGTGTAGAAAACAAAGCTGCTGCCTGCTTTCCTGGATGTGTTTATATGCATTATTATAGTTTGATCTGCTTCCTAATTTCTGAAGCAAGGCATTTTTCCTCCTCTGTCATTTATTTTGAATGCATGGTGTTCACAAATGCTGATTACTTTTCTGCTAGGGATTTTAGCCATCTGTGCTAACACAGTTGCTGAGTCACAGACAATAGGAAAAAGATAATGGTCATTAACATGAAACAACAATAAAAGACCTAAATTTGCAAGCTCCAACTTTGCCTACAGTTTATGATTAATGAAAACCGGTGCTTACTGAAAGCTGATTATGTGTTTCATTCTGTGTGAAGCCTGAGGGGTTGAAGCTTAGAACACTGAAATCCTTCAAATTCCACCCAAGTTATTGGATCTCTCCAATTAACTTTGCAGATTGAATCACTGAGTCAGCACAATCAGTGCAGCAAAAAACCATTTGAATAGATTTTCCTCTGTCTTGCTAAAAAAGCACCAGTTGGTGATCACAGCTGATTAAGCAACCTGAGACAGCACAGCACACCAAGAAAATTACATTTTCTTTGGACTCCCAAATTCACAAGTCTCCAAGTACTGGTTGCATACCTGAGGTTAGCTTGGAGTTTAGACAAAGGCAACATTTCACCTCAGGGATAACAAGACAACCACAACATTGTGTGTGGAATGGACATTACTGTTATAGAAAGAGCTAAATGTGGGGGGGTTGGTCTGTTCTTTTTCTCTCCAAACAACTTAAAAAAAAAACGCACGTTGATTAAATTCCTACTTAACTATCAGGTCCTCAAGGAAGGGTTAACGACAACTGTGTGACTGGCAACCCCACTGGCAACTCCACAGAACATCCATGTATTGGGATTTTATTTAAATATATGCTTTTTTCCCCTTCCCCCACTATTTCACTGAACAGAAGAAAGTACTTTTGAAAAGATGTCTATCTTAAGGAAAAAAATGACTAATCCTAGAAAGTGTTCCTTTGCTTACACTCTGAAAGAAATGACAGGTTATAATCCCAATTTAAAGGAATCTAAATTGGAGTTAAAATAAATCCTCTAAGTTGTTTAGTGATTAGGGTATTTAATTTACTTATTTTTGAACTGCAGAAATAATCAGAACATTCAAAATTATCTATAAAGTTAATTATAGCGCATGTAATTAAATTATTAAATGCATTAATTCTATCACATAAAATTAATTAAATATCACATTACAGTCATAGTTGTGCAATAACTATTTTTGGAGACAACAGAAAAAGAGAAAAAGTCTGTTTTCAAGCCCTATCACCCTCCATTACACCAAATCAAGCCACTGTCTGTGTCTAATCAACTATAATAGGCATAAACCAAATATGCCATCAAAGAAAAAAGCTTGATCTCCAGTATTTCTTGCTTTATGGTGTTCAGGTAATCTTTTTTTTTTTTTTTTAAATTATTCCATTGTATCCCTCTCACAAGCACTGAGTCTGTTCATATGGTCCTTTTTAACACATCATCTGTATTCTAAGAAAAAATATACCATCTACTGTGTATTCAAATTCCCTGCTTTTCACTTTTTTTTTTTTTTAATCAGTATCTATTGGCCTAAGTTATACTATCAGAAACTTTAATTCCAGTGACATTAAACATAAACATTACAGAAGAGCCTGATAGTCCTCTGCTGCCTGACAAAGGAAAACTGCACTATTAAAATCAGTGTGTGTTATATTTTATTTACATTACCTGAAATGTGTTCTCAGATAAATCAGATGGTTTTGTAGGTGAGGTTAATCCCATCAGTTCCTTCATGGCGAAAGAAGAATTTTTAGTGTCTGTAAGAAAAAAAAAATGCAACGAGATATTTTTTTTTTTAGTTTCTCTGCATAAACCTCCTGCTTTGCCATTAAGTGCCTGTTTTGTACAGGAAAAAAAAATTCCTGTTTGAAAGACTCAGGTGTCATGCAGGGGGTTCTACAGGGGAAACTGCTCTGACACAAGTATTTCGCTTCAAGTACTTGAAATTCCGTAGCGTGCAGGGTGAAGCTTTCCTCTGACATTCAAGGGGTGACACAAATCTAAGCTATTAAATCACAGCCCCACAGTTTGTGTGTCATTAAGAAAAAAACACAACTGGAGAAAAAAAAAATCCTTCAAATTTTGAGGTACACAGTGCCCTCAGCTGTCAGGAAACAGTGAACGAAGCATCGCGGTTGTTTGCGGGTTTTTGGTAAGAAAAGTTAACTTTTTGACAGAATTAAATTCATAATAGAATCATCTTAAAAGTGTCTGTACAGGTGTCTATTTTGAAGTCTTCTCTAGTTAAAAAAAGTCATCACACATCAAACAGTTTTATTTATTTGCTCCTAGTGCCACACAAAAAACACACACAGACCACCAGCTAAATTAAAAGTCGATCGGTCATCAGAGCAAGACAAGGTCAAATCTCTGTTTTATTCTTTTAGTTTTGGCTTTAGCTTGTTTTTGGGGGGGTTGGGAAGGGAATTGCCTTGGATTTTTGGTTGGTTGGTTGGGATTTTTTTTTTAACATTTAATTCACTGTTCCGTGACTCTTCTTGAAAGAGTACTTGACTAATTAAACCAACACACGGGGGACAAAAAGATCATTTAGTATATATACTGTTCATCACAATGCCTTCAGTTTTGTTGCTCTAGTTCCATTGTTCTATTCTCACTATTTTATACAGCATGCTGCTAGATTAATGCAATGTTATTAAAAACTAATGCAGTTGTGAGACTGCCAATATTAAAATTTAAAAAAAAAACGGAGCAATGTTTTTCTCTGGTAATTTTTTTACTCTAGAAATGAGATAAAATCAATCCTCTTATCTTCCTTAAACCCTAGTATTCTAACATTCAAGCACAGTATCGTCTCATTTATTTCTATCAATCGAAAAATTGATTTTTATAATAGTATTTTTTATAATTTGCTTCTCAGCTGAGCCCTTGTGTCAGAGCAGCACGTGCAGAGGGCACAGGGGACAGGAAGGGCCTCTCTGCAGTGCCTGTCCCTGCACTCCTGCATAGTTACTGGGATCACTAACCCTCAGAAATGGGATCCATCACGCTTCCAGCTGGAAGGTACAAACATTCCAGCTCACCCAAAACGCTGCTGAAGCAGATCCAGCACCCTCCCCTCAGCTGAGGAACTGTTCTGCTCACAGGCACACATCACGAGTTTGTGAATTAACCAAGGAATGAACTGGGGAACTCTCATGCCAAACCAGTCTGTGTGAAGGGGACTGAGCCCTCTTTTGATTTGTGGGATTTTGGGGTGATTTTTATCAAAACCAAGGAGCCCATCAAATAAAGTTTACAGAGTACATTGTCCTGTAAATTTTGGGAGACACTCTCTTGTGACAGCAGCCTATGTGACAAACAGGTTTTGATGTTAAACTAATATCAAGCAAGCCTGAGAAAACCAAATTTACTGCTTGCCTAAGTTGTTCAAAAGCTTCTGACTTTCATGATGTGCAGTATGCTCAGAACTCAGGCTTCAGGACCACCCTGGAAAGCTTTACCAAGGAGATAATCCCCAGTACAGCCACAGTTTCCCTGACTCTCCAGCAGTTTAATATCTCCAGGCCACAATTTTGAACATGATTTGTTTATTACATGGAAACAAGCTGAGATTTTCAACTTGCAAAATGGAAGCACTTAATTTCTAGTTAAGAAAACTTCCACTTAAACACAGGTTCTTATAAAGTGAGGGAAAAAGTCAGAAATATGAGATCCAAGATACCCAGATGAAACTTTGATATAAGAGTCTGTTCAACAACAGTAAGGAGAGTACTAGCATGGTACAATAGAAAGTCTCAACAGTCTTATTACAGGATCTAACAGCCACAAATGTTCCCAGTTTACATTTGGAAAAAAACCTGAAAAGACTAGACTGATGATGCCACAAGACTGATGCAATCTTTTCCCTCTCCCATTGTGACTTAGAAAGCTCTTGATTAAAATGAAATCTTTAGAGTACAAATTAAGAGAGTCATCCGAAGATACAGAATTGATTTTCAATAATTCCTGTAAGCCTGGAGGGACTCCAAAAGCTGTGGCTATATTTAAAACCAGTAAGTGAGATGAATCAGACAACCTTTACCCCATCAGTCTGAGTTCCAAATAAAGTAAAGGCACTCTGCCATTCAGAACCACTAATAAAGCTTTTAGTGAGATTGTAGAAAATAAGACAGGCATGTTTAGGGCAGCTAGGCTTAGTTTGATGACAATTTGTTTTAGGCAATAAAGGCTTTGAGGTGCACAGGTGAGATCCTGGGCATTCCAGCTTGCTCTCTCATGCAGGTTGGGTCACTCAGCCAGGCTCCACTTCCTATTAATGCTCCCAATAAAAGGATCCCCAACAAGCTGTTAGTGGTGTCCTAACTGCCTGGCAGTACAGGAAACAAAATACATGCCTACTTCATTTTCACTGCCTTCTTTGGGACCATTTTAAGGATTACATTCTCCTACACAGGAGCACCACCAAAACGGCAACACACATGGGTTATTTCAGAATTCCCCTGGGAGCCAAGGCCCAAAGATGTAGTGGGGAACTCCAGTGGGACTAATTTTGCCTTACCAACATCTTAAGTTGCAGCCTGAAAGAAAAAAAAAAATCTTTGGACTACAAATACAATTTATAATTTACAACTGGTAGGCCTGGAGTCTGATATGATTCCAAGGGGTTGGACAGAAAGGGACAGAGCTACACTGATTAGAAGTACAGCAGAAAACAATGCTAAAGAAGGTTCAAGTAAACTGACAATAATTACTTTTCAGGGAGACCAATATGGTCTCAGTCATCCCCAACACCTTTGGCTATGACTGAAGCCACAGGGACTGAAGATGCTCAGTGGGTCATAAATATTTCTTAGGATGTGGCCCAAATTATTTACACAAGGTCACTCCAGCAACAACCAAGAAATTTCCAATTTGTCATCTGAGAATGGTTCAACTTTATTTCCCGCAGTTCCTCATTTTCAGTTCCAATATTTGCTGCAAATTCTGCACAAAACATCACTGCAACAAGAAGCAAAGGTTGATGTGTTCTTGTTATGCCTCCAAGTCCTAAGTAGTCACAACAAAACAAGCCAGTCTTCTAAGAGCTACTCTGTTGAAAATAAGCCAAGAAAAACAGTAGTAAGATTTTTTAAGTGCAATATTCCACCTTCTCTTACTGTTTTTGTCAAAAATACTGACAAGCTCTTCTAAACTTGCCCCAGAAGAAGAGTTAATCAGAACTTTTCAAACACCGTTAAGGGTTCACTGGCGTAATTTCAGCTTCAGTTTAAGGAGGGTTCACTCATCATTAATCAGATATGGCAACAAGCTCTTTGGCCTAATGGTTTTGCATACAAAAAAGGTAGGATAACACAATAACCCCAAACCAGTCACACCATTTCCAACAGCCTCATGGTAAGGAGATCAGATTGTATTCTTTAGCCACTGGTAGTGGCAGGCTGCTGTTACCAAAACTCACAAGGCCTAATGCCATAAATCCAAATGCATCGCTTCGCATGCAGAAATATTTAGCATTGTTATATCATGACAGAGGTAAAACTGAGCAAAACACAGTAACTTTGGAATTATTAAGAAACAGAGGAAATAAAGTATTTCTTGACATTAAAATTAGTATCTCTTCTAAAAAGGCATAAATTTCAAATAAAAGCTAAACAGGATTTGTCTCTTTCAGGAACTGGGGAGCGGGGGGGGTGGGCAGGACACAGAATTTCTGCTATTCTATTTAAGCTATGAACTGAGGCATTTTTGGCCCAAACCACAATGAGTTCAAGCATTAGATAAAAACATGTGGTTTTGGTGGTTGTTTTTTTAACTCTGAGGTGGATGAAGCAACCTGTACTGCCCTCATCACCATCTGCATTGCAATCCAGTTGTGAGCAGAGAAGTATCAGCCCCGTGTCACCTCAGCAGGCCTCGGAGCCGTGGCTGACAGAGGACAAGCAGTGTTGGGAGCACCCAGGGAAAGGTAATGCATTGCTATCTTCACCTCTCCAAGCTGACCTGAATTTGTCTCAGGAATTGCTCTTGGAGCACTTCATCCAGTTGTATCAACAACTGCACGGGCCCATCAACCACCTCTGAGATCCAGGGGGAGATCTCCACACCCTGGCTCCTGCCCACACCAACCCAGGAGCACAAAGCTTGCTCTCCCTGCTACCTTCCCTCTTGGAATACCACTATGTATATTTCTCACACAGAATAGGGATCCTGTCTCCCACCACATCCCACATTTTCCTCCAATCAGCAGATTCAGAGGCGCAGAATTCAGACGATGAATTCTATTTTTTTCCACCAGACCCGATTTTTATTCCAGTGCTTGGATCCAGACTCCGGAGTTAAATTTAATGAGGATGGTACCACTAACGTGACCATTTTTCATCATCAGATATTTGACATTCTTACTAATGATAGCAAATACACTTGTCCTTGTGGGTAACCACTCCAGTACTAGTTTTACTCCAATATTCACACACAGCTGCCTGAGCCAGCTGCTGACAGCAAGACTGTCAGTGACAGGGGAAGGCAGGCAGGAGAAAGGAGGGCAAGGGTCAAGGAATTAGTCTTCTGATAATAAAAGAGTAAACAGCACATCATATTTTAAGTATGTTTTCTGCAAGATAAAGACTTGCAAAGTGTCTCTCACGTTTTTAACCAAGGGAAAACAGGTCTAATGCACCAGCTCCACTTTGTTTGATAAAACTTTCACACCGGTATCCTCAGGTTAGGTCGTGGTAAACAGATGAACAGGCACACTGGATGGAAATTTAAGTGCATTTATACTCAGGCCCCTCAGTTTGCAATTAAAAAAAAAAATTGCAGACTTACATTCCATTTAAACTGAGATCAGGGGGAAATACAGAGGGAGAAAAACAGTTAAACATGCAAATTTTGAAAACCCAAGGTAACAGAATATCTAGGTATAATCTTTTAAAAAATGAAGATAAATATGCTCTACCTGGGGAAACTATATCTTCATAGATTATGTCAAAGCTTAAGACATGCATAATTGACTTATGTAGCCAAAGAAAAATGAGACACACGGAGAGACAAGACAGTAATAGTTCCAAGGAACATTCATTAAGCTTAACTAAATAAAATACAGTTTGTAACATGCAGAGTAGCTTTCATAATTTATAGGTATTCGGTTTTCTTATTTTCATTAATGTATACATTTAAGATCATAGTCACAAATGAAAAGTTCTAGTTGAAGAAAGTAAATCCACAGGAAAAAATTATATACAAGGCCAGATCAACTTGCCATTGTGAGCGTAGGGACCTACCTGTTCACACCATAACACTGCTGATGAATGTAATTTTTGTTCTTTGCTTAAAGCATGGAACTTGAGATTTGTGAGAGAGAAAAATTTGGATTCAGATAAAACCAAGCCTGTCTCTGGACTCATGATTTGCACAGCACAGGGCTGGCTTTTGTTTTGTTAAAAAGGAAAACATAAATATTTTGGGGTTTTTTAACTGAAAAAACATACGTAAATCAAACCTGCATTCTTATTTGGGCCTTGAGTGCTCTGACATAAATTTGGGCACAGCTGCTCAGCATATACAGGTGGGAGCATCTAATTTATTTTTCCTTCTTGAACCCACAGGCTGGGAGGAGTCAGCTGCCAGAGAGCCCTTCTCCCACAGTTTACACAGGAGAACACACCAGTGCTCACACTCTTGAAAACCTCTCCATCTTCCTTGCTTGGTTTTTCCTCATAAACTCATCCTTCATTCTATTAAGGCTATTCAGACATTTTTTTTTTCTAATGTGTTGCTCTGTGGTCCTGTGAGGTTATGGTGATGCTCATCAACACCATGCTCAACCCTTGCAGGACCAGTTCTGACAATTACTCAGTAATTCTGACTCATTCACTGTGTATTGATAATTCAGCAAGTATGAAAGATCATTGTCTAACATTAACCTCCACTGCTGTTACATGCACACATTCAAACACTCACTGTTTAGCTGAAAAGCTTAATTTAGGCACTGGTACAAAACACAGGACGTATAACAATAATTACTCCATTCTCCAAAGCATAAAGAAACATTTTTAGTCCCTCAGTTGGGTATTTCCAAACTAGTCAGACTATTTGAAGAGAACGTGAAGAGATTGTGCCAAGGAACAGAGATGTTGTTACACAAACTATTAATATGAAACAGCAAAAAACTCAGGTGGAGATGAATTCTGTTATTTCTCCAATAGTTATTACTCAAAGCACACCAGCGTTATCTGATTTAAAAACCTTAGTCTGAGAAGTTGGACAGACTTCCCTTAGCCCTGACAGACATACCTTTGTAAACAACCTTCCCAAGCTAATTTATGTGTGGGGGAAAAAAAGTGCACAGAATCACCATGGCTCTATCTAGCAAATTAAACAATATTTGATTTTCATTCTTCATAGCCAAGAACAGCAAGGATTATTGCTTAGCAGCTTTTTCTTTTTAAGGGTTGTCAACTCTGAGCAGGGTTCTACTACTGCTGTTTTCAGGTTCCTTCTATCCTCACCATCACATTTAAGAGAAGACATGAGGGAAGGAGAGATACTGGGAAAAAAAAAAAAGAGTCAATCTCAGTTGTTTCCTTTTCCTCCTATTAACTGCAGTTTCATTCCAACAGTACTGAGGTGAAACACGTGTGGTTCATTATACACTTTGTTGCATCAAACCTTAGGCTCAGTTTTAGGTGCTACCCAAAGTCAGACCAGTTCCATCAGGCACTACCACCCCCATCATCAGACAGCTTTCCTAATGGCAGCACCTATAGCAGTAGCACACTAAAGATCCAGATTTGGTGACAGACACAAGGACTCAGAGTTTCCTGCAGAAAAGCACAAAGTTATTTGGCAAGAAAGAGCCAAACAAGTAATCTCTGAACACTGCAATATGAGAAATGTGATCTGCTCACAACTAACAGATACAATTTGTCGTGACAGTGCACAACTCCTGCATTTTAAAATATATTCCACGGTTGGGCTGGTGGGTTTTTTCATATATTTCATTTAAATGCACTTTGATGTAAATGAATTCTGAGAGTTGCTGTGCAGTTTTTAGTAGTGAAATAAGATAAAGAATAACTTCTGGAAGAATGTGTAAAAAAGTCCAAGCTCACAATAAGTTTTATAAATATGTGTCCAATTGATTCCTTGCACACAGCACTGCTATGAACTCAGACTATCCTGGTGCCTGCTGATCCCAGGGAGGGCAAGAAAATAACACTCAAGTGAACTTCATAATGTATGTTAGCCGAGTTTAAGCTGGATAACTTCTTAATTATTTTACTGGAGGCTAGCAGAGATGTAACACCTCTTGAAATTTTTCAGAAAATTCCAGAGAAGAACAACAGTGTCTCTCGAGCAGCCCAGCTCAGCACGTTTAGTGATGCAGCAGGGAAACTTCTTCAGTTCACCACAGCCAAACTACATCCATGGAAAAGTGTGGCACAGGAAAAAAACTGCAACTCAGGTACAGCATAATGCTTGGGAAAAATGACAATTTTGGTCAGCTTTAACTGGAGCCTTAATGTACTGTTTTTGCTGAGTACTACAATTGCATGTTCTAACACCATTTTATTAATCCCAGGCAGGAGTCAATTCTAAACAGGGCAACTTTTCTCCTACACTTTTTTTCTACTGAAAGCTATCAAAAAAATTTTCTTCCTGAGAAATTTAGTCTAATTATTGTGAGTACTGGCCACATGCTATCAATAATGCAAATTAGCTTTAGCACTACTGGTGTATATCAGCCAGATCTTGTCCCAGCATCCCCACGAATGATCATTTAGAGCAGAGAATTTAGACTTCCCTTCAGACAGAATTAGCCACAGCAGTGGAAAACCTCCCACTTCAAAGATTTTTTTTTCTTTCTCCATGCTAGCACTGTTAAAGTGACCAGCACAAAAGTGGCACACACACTACGTTCAAAGGCCTTGCTAAGTATGAATCTAGGAGCAGGACAACTGTTTTCTGTCCCAAAAGACAACTTATATTTAATTATTCAGCCAATTAATTTACTTATTTTCCTCAAAACATTCTTTACTAAGGCACATTACCCAAAAAAATATTTTTATGTAAAATACCTAATTTAATAGCTCTTTAAGTACTAAGTTGAAAAAAAGAAATGAGTGAAGTATTTATTGTATCCAAAATAACTCTTAATTTTGCTTGGCATGACATAATTTACTTCATGTTTTCTAAGTTAGAAATCCAATGTTCACCCAGTTCTGCTCAGGTTTATGGGATATAACTTTTTTTATCCAGGCTCGCTCCACCAATAGCTTTGTTTCTGCAGAGGGTTTAGGGAAGGAGTGTGCTGCCTACACAGACACACACACAGAGGTAAAGGATGTAAACAGCTCTATCAAAGCTTTAAGTGATAAAATTCAGGTTCATAAAAATACTGTAAATAACAGAGAGGAAATAGTGCTCACAGGTGAGCAGCTTTATACCCAAGCACCCTCCAACTTTCTACAAACAGCTTAGTGCAAATGCCACGCTGCAGACATGAAGATGCCAAGCCCTCCCTACCCCACCAGCCCCCTCAGCACTAAGAATTCCCAGTCTAATCATAACCAACCAGCTCAGTCAACCGAGCCAAGCAATTATTTACCTTGCTTTTCTGACTCATAGAAAAACTTGTTTAGTAATCATGTGTGTCTGGATAACACTTTTCCAGTACAACAAATTCCCATGGATCAAACAGTTCAATAGGTCTCCTCAGTTTATCTGTTCAAGTTTCAAGTTTGATTTGCAGGATTGCATGGGAATTGTTATCACTTCCTGAAGCCATGTAAAATCCTTACTCGTCTAACTTTTGAAGAGTTTTTGCTCACAGAACTCAACTAGGAACACATTTGGAATGCTCTGTTATCTCAGACTTAAGCAGCAAGCTTAAGTCATAGATTTAGTGACAGAATTGGTCAGGTTTTTTCCCTAGCAGTATTTTCCAACTCTGATAAATGCAAGAATTTTAAAAAATTTGGTTGGGTTTAAATACTGGGGGGGTTGGTTCCCTTAGAGGTGGTTTTTTTCAGATTTTTTTTTTTTATTCATTTCTTTTTACAGCCCAGGGAAAGACCAAAGAGTCACATATTTAAAAAAAATAGAAAACATTATAAGAAATCAAATTCAGGGAATACATCTCTGTTTCAGCAGAAACACACACACTTTTGGGCACTAGAGAAGGACATTTGAGAAGCTGGGAGACACTTAGCACAGCTTCAGTCATTCCACCAGCACAAAAGGGAATGTGCAAGTGCTAAGTGGCGAGACCAAGAGCAACCTCAAAACCTCTTGTAACATTCCCACAGGGTGGTTTGTACACTGGCAATCAAGTGTTTAGATATTTCAGTGCCTGTTTCCAGAATTCAGGTCGGAAACATGTGATGTTGGCAGTCTCAGGGAATCCATCGTTCAAAACAAGCACACACATATTGTGTGGTGGCTTTAAAACATTTTTAACACTTCATAGGGAATGTCCAGTAAGGTACCATTTGATATCAGCTAAATGGTGAACTTGTTTAAAAGTGACTTTTCCCCTCCCTCTCCCACAACACAACCAATCAACCATTTACACCGCTCTAGATCAAACCCAGAGGCCAAGAACAACCTCCCAGACTAATTTATTTCCTTAATCTCTCAAAAACTACTTGCCTCAATGCTTACTGCATTTGCAGGTTTTCAAGACTTGAGTCATCAGTACGGAAACAGATGTCTTTCAGAAAACTTCCCAAAATAACGAGGTAAAAAATAACAAAGTTCTACAGCACTTATAAAACTTCTCCTCCACTTTTTTGCACACAGCTGCTTTCCAGCTGAGTCTCCAGCTACGCTGCCACCCAGTTGTGTAGCACACAGGTAACCACATTCCCTCCCGGTGTAGGCTAATATTTCTTCTTTATTGTGGCAATTTTAGAAGCTTAAGACTACCACAGAGGTAAAATCTTTCCATATAGCACCCGATTTTTCACTCATTTGAACACATGGTTCTTATTTAGCAAACCTGAAACTACCCTCCTAGTGTCATGAAATTTTTTGTTCCCAACGTGATTTTTCTGAAGCTGTTCACACAAATATATTTATTTATTCTAATGAGGCAAGCCGTTTTAGTACTAGTGTTATTTCACAATCAAAATGTCCTTTAATATTTATTTAATAGAATTACAAAATCAAGGTAATTAAAACACACACTGTTAATGACCACAGAATGCAGTTTGGGTTGATAGAGCTGTTCACCACTTAAAAGAAAACATTTTGCCACGTTTAGTCCAGGCTTTAAATATTTCCTCTTTAAAAAAACCACAAGCAAAGGTCTGCTGCATTTTTATCAATGGGATTTAAGGCATTATTATCTCCTCTTTACCTACCGATGAACTGCCTAATAAATGAACTATTTCAAGTTTGTGAAGCTAATTCCTTGTTGATGACAACCTGGCTCCTAAGAAAACTCATCCCATAACTAATCCAACAGCATTTAAAAAGATACCAGTTGCTCCTTTGTAGTCTTAATATGGAAAACACCTGACTTCATTAATTACAAATTACTTTAATTAGCTTCACATGAAGATACTGTTCTAAAGTGCAATTAAAGGCATTTATGAGTGAGTGTAGGGGAGAAAAAATTTCATTATTTTTCCATATTCCTTAATTTAGTAAAACCTAAGGGAGACAATCCACTGAGTCAAAAGGATAATTCCACATTCAAAGTTGACTCTGTATTTTATGAGAAATAATTTCTCATATGAGATACGTTTCCTCCATGTAAATGAAAATAAGTCTGCATTAACTGAAGACATTATTTAAAAAAAACACACAAAACAAAACAAAAACAAACAAAAAAACCCCACCGAACAGCAAAAAAAGTCCCAATTCTGAATTATGTATTTCTTGCAACAGGATATTTTTTCACCTGAATTTTTTGCAGGGCATCTGTGACTGATTAATGCTGATCTCGCCCGTTTTCCATTCCCAGACCGAGTTCTAGCAGAGCCGAGGCACCAGGTTGAGAAATGCTCTCTGTTCATTAGAGAAGCAGTCTAGCAGCACATATTAGCTAAGGGTCTATTGTACATCAAGTTGCAAAATTATTCTGAGATCCAAGAGTCCCTGGCTGACGGCCCAGTAAGTACAGATTTTTCAAACTAGATGGAAGTGACAATCTCATTTACTATCAATTTTTATGCTAATAGAGACAAGCAATACCTGTCTGCACCAGTCACTTCTGAGTTTTTAATCAGTTTTTGGCCATCTCTGTGCATAACCTAGAGGAGCCATTTAACACAACAGTAACCTCTGAAACCAGCAGTCCCTGGCCAAGGGCACTCAGGAGCACAAAGAATTAGACACAGTATTGACAGCACAGGTCCACCAGAGGATGCACTATTGATCCTCCTGGGGAACGTGGCTTCGAGTCAGCTGCAAACATTAGGGAAGTGAACCTCCACTGCCATCCTCTACCACACCCCTAAAGCTGCACCTGCACTTGGAACACTTCCCAAGGATTGTCTAGGAACAGAGAGTATGAGATCCTCAGCCTTCAAGCAATCCAAGCTGCAGGAAGATTGTCAGAAGCGTTTTACATCCTACATTGTCCTGTAGGACACGGCCTCCATCACTTCCCAGGCTGTTCAGCTCCTTGTCCTCAGTCCAGTCTTATTTCAGAATTCCTGTGTTTAATCTGGAGCCTCTAAGCCTGATCAGCCCAGTTCCAGGGGGTCTTGTGATTCAGACCTTAAACTACAAGACACAAGACACGTTCCAAAAATTGTCTGAAAGGGGAAATGCCCTTAAGAATCACAGGACTGATGATACATCCATCAATCACAGTATCACCTGCATACTTAATTCCTGCTACACATTTTGTATTGACAGTAATACACTGGGAATACAAGCAGTGTGATTTCATAGAGTCAAAGGTCAACAACTTTCATATAAGAAACATTGCATTTTATTTGCCCCTAAAGACTCCCCTTTCTTTGCATTAAACATTCACTAGGTCATTAAAATAGAAAGAGAAGGGTAGCTTCATGTTCAAAAGTCAGATTTTACTAAAAGTTTAGGCAAGCCCCAAAACAGTGAGTTTTCTATTATTCTGCCCCAATTTTTCTTTTGTTTAATATCTAGCACATAACTTGGGTCTAAAAGGCTGTAGGCTGTTATTAAAAGGGAACTTTAGATGCCTGTAGCAACAGGAACTTCCTGTCAGCAGCTGATAATAAAGATCACTAAAGAAGAATTTTATTGCTGTCTGATCACTGCAGTGACAACACTGAAGCAGGGCAATTGTCCCTTGCTGTTTGAGTGTTTTTTTCAAGGAAGTTTTTCATATGAAGAGTAACTAAACAATTCACCCTTTATGACACTCACTTAAGCAAAATAAAAAACCAAAGCCAATGGGAAAACCATAAAATAAGTTCTCTATCAGCAGAGCAGCTTTTTTCTAATTTCTTTTTTTTTTTGACATCTTTTTGTCCTCCCCTCTTTGACAGGGTTTTTGATTACAGATTCCAGAAGTTATTTGTTTTCCAGAAACTTTAGATCTCTTGGACTGCTTGGTTCTTCCTCACCTCACAAGGAAATGTTTCTTCACCGACCACTTCTCAAAACATGCAATTCTGCCCCCTCCCCCTGAAAAAAAACCATTAAAATCCTAAACAAATTTAACACCTCCCAGAAGGGAGTAACTTGTGGGACCACTGTGGAGAATTCCAGAGCCGTCTTTCACCATGGAGTGACCAGAGAATACAGAGGCTAATGAAAATTAATATATATGGAGCATATCATAACCCAAGGAAATAAGGAGAATAAGTCTACTATCACATATGTTCCTGCTGCTGCAGCTTCAGAGCTGGACCACAGGGTTGTGATAAATGCAGCAATGGGCTTCTTCCTTGATAGGAGTCTCTGCACTTCACATTATGATTAAGAAAGAGAGCTATTGCCAGGAGCTAAGCCTCTGCTGAGAAAAAAACCTCAATCCTGCAGAGGAATTGAAACATCTCCCACAAATATTCTGCAGCAGGATGTACATGTAATGCATGTATATGTTCAAATACAGACATTTGTTGCCTGGATTTTTCACTGGAAGTACCCCATGAAGAGTAACCATTCATTAAGAGAGCAGGAACAAATACTGTGTCTTATAATCTCCCTTATTGGCTTCTTAAACAAAAAGACACTTCCTAAAGCACACTTGCTGCACGTTAACTAAGAAATTCTCTACTTCTCCAAACAAAACACTACATTGAAAGAATGTGAAGCTGTGCCAGAGAGATAATATCAAAGAAATTCACAAATACAAAACATACCATATGTCTCACTGTAAAGTGAGAGTGTCTGTGAACATGCTCGTCAGCTCTGGGAGAGACACGTTGCCAAGACCCTGAAAGAAACGACTGCAGTTCCCTGTTTGAAGCAAAGAGTTATTGACCAAAGAGACTTGGAGGCCTTCCAGCTTGTTAAAGGTGCTAATGATTCATTTATGCAATTTTTGAAGAAAGAAATGGGCTTCAGCACTGGGTTTGATTTTTCTGTCGAGGAAGTCAAGCTGTACTTTAAGTTGTGCAGTGCTGTTATCTTTCTGAACGTGCTGAGACACTTCACAGAGAAATTATAATTCAATATATGCCCCAAACAACTTGCCTTCAGAAAGGCAAAGATACATAGGAGGTTCCTGCCTACTGAAAACCCTGTTTTTTTAGAGCAAGTACACCCATGTGTTCAGCATCACTGTGCTAGAACACTGATCCATAATTGGAGGTACCTACACAAAAGTTTAACACTAGCAAAGGTTAACTTTATCAGAAGCCTTCTCAACCAGGTAGGCAAGCAAAGAGCTTGTGCCAAGTGATCCCTGTATTTATGCATTTTGCGTGCAAAGCCATGGGAAAGTTGTGCTGCAGCACAAAACTCATCCCATCATGATGAAAAAATAAAGAGCTTGTAAAAGTGTTTTCTGTTTCTTTACAGAAGTTTCCATTAAAGCCAGGGAAAGAGAGGAGAGAGATGGCTGTGTCTCTCACAGGGAGACTTAATGTTGTTAAGCAGACAGAGAAGGACAAGAATTTTTGCTTCTATATGTATCACTCCTTTAAATTTTTAAGTTTTTCCTTATTATCACTCATTTTCTGGAGTTTATACTTAAGTCACACCATTTAGTAAAGTTTTCAAAAAGATATAAGTGGAGAAGATAAAAAAGAAACAAATTAGTATATTAGTGGGCGGGGGAAAGGGGAAAAGTAAATGAGAAGCAAAAAACATAGTTCTCTGGACTGGGATTCAGAGTAAATGGATAATCTGAGGTAAATCTCTTATTTCCAATCCTACTGCTAGAAATTGTCTGTTGGTGTCTGGTCCTAAATCCCAATCTTGGCAGCACAAAGGAAAGACTAAGATGACCAGCAGTCATTATCAAGAACAATGGATCAGTTAGATTGGCTTTGTCAAGATAAATCTAAATCAGATATGAACCTGAATATGGTATATGCATATGTGTGTCAATATTCTCAAGGTATTCCTTTCTCTTTTAAAGCAGATGAGCTTTTCAAGAACCAGTTACACACAGAATACCTTGTGAAGCACAGAAACATTAAAAAAAAAAAATCAAGAAAGAGAAATCAGGTTTCCTGTAAAAATTCCTCTTGCAAAATCTGATAGGTGCTTGGTCCAGGCAAACCCTACTTAAAGAAAACAAAAGGCATGGAAGATGTGCTTTGGTCTCAGATTCCCTAACTGGGCATAAATAAAACATGTAAATGATTGCCATGAAGAGAATACACTGCAAGTTAATCTACTTTAAAGATCATAAATGTGTAGTACAAGGAAAATAAATTCCTCAAAGAAAGGTTTCCTAAATGAACTTCGACAGTAAGCCAAAGTTTATATCAGGAAGTATTTAATCATGTATTGGACTTGCTGCATTTTTCCAGTTTTTTGGGTTTTTTTTTGTCTTTAAAAATCATACTTAATGGCATAACTCTGTCCCAGACACATGTACCTGTAAAGAGGCTTTTTCATGGCAAAGACTGTGCACAGAGTTGTGTTTGATAGAACTGCTACACTGAATGTGAAATTCCAAAAAACTCTTTGCCCCACATACCCAATGCACCAAACTGATTAGATCTACATCTGTCCCATACACCTTGTTCCAAACCTGACATTGTCATGTCACGAATTCACCCACATAGAGGGAGAGTCAAAACACAGGACTGAGAGTAAAACAACGTAATTACATGAAACCCTGGTGCTAGGAAAAAACAACAGCAAGATGCTTCAGCCTCACATTTCAAGAATAGAGTGCTAGAGGAATGAAACACCAACATTCAATCTCCTTGATTTTAAATTTAAAAAAAAAAAAAAAAGAGGGGAAAACTTAGTAAATTAATTGGACCTTCAGCATTTTTCATGATAACGAGAATAGCATGTGTGGGTTTATTTTTCAGCCATAGCCCCTGCTAAGAAAATGGTGATATGAAAGTTTGTTTCAAACTCACACATTTAAGTGAAAAATAAAGTGCCAGCTTGAACTTCTTGATAGGAAAGAGGCACTGCAAGATTTCATTTAAGTCCAAGATACCCTTCTGTTTGTTTTTGAAATGGAACTTCCAGTCAGAAAAAATAAGCAGAGATCCACAAGATAAGGCTTTTACAAGCAAGTCACACAATCCAATTAATTGTGCTGCTGGCAGAGGCTCCTGACACCTCCATGCCCCAATCCAGACTACCAGGGCAACCACAGCACTCACAGAGCAGGGGGAAAGATCTCCTGCATCATTGAGTCCAACCATTAACAGAGCACTGCCATGCTCACCATTAAACCACGTCCCCAAAAGCCACATCCACACACTTTGGAACACTTACAGGGATGGTGATTCCGTATTTCAAACACGGCTCCACACGACCTTACACCAGCAGTTCACTAAGTTCCACCAGCACACCACCCAGATTAATTCCAGCTGCTCCAGGTACTTACTGCTCAAATAAGGTCTCCTCACACCCCAATCACTTGTGCCACACCTGTTTGTCCTCAGCTTGATGCAGCACAAAGTTGTTAGAACTTCAAACTTCCACACCTGGACGTCCTGGTCAACAATTCAGGCAGAACAAACTTGTTAGAACTATTTCTATTTCCTCTGATTGCTTCCAAAGATGAGGACTGGCACATCCTGAAGCTTAAGGATGGATAAGCCACAAGCAATTAAAATGAAGTCAGAAAAACTAGAGGAAGAGAAGGAGTGAAAGAAGAAAAGAGGGAAAAGAAAGGGAAAAGGGGAGGAGAAAAGAGGGAAAATAACACAGTTGTGTTTGTTTATATACAGATGCAAATAATGAAGGACATTGATTTTAAATGTCTGAAAGTCATTGAAGAATGAATGCCCAGAGAAAGACAAAGGATAAGAAAAACCACAAGCTTCTCTTTAGTAGGAAAGGAAAGTACAGGGTCACATTGTTGCCCTTTATAGAAGTACAGGGTTTGTGGGGAAACTCCTCTGTTAAGAGTCTTCATCCAAGGAAACTAGATAACTCTAACATGCTTTGAAGAAGTTGTATTTGATAATGCTAATCAGCTGGAAGCAGGCAATAAATGGAACTGGCCTGTGCTAGGCTTTGAGGCTCTGAAGGATTCCTGAGCAGCAATAAAACTTAGAAAGCCCCTCAGAGTGGAAGTCAAAAAACCTCATTAGACAGGGAAAGCACCTCAAGAAGTCTAGCTGGAATTGCAGATTCCCTATGCCAAATAAGATAGGTGGAAAGGACTTATATTAAGGAACAACAGGTTGCAAAGCATCTGTTATTTTTTTTTAAGATTCCAGTTAATCTGTACATTAGTTAATCAGGCAAAGCCCCTCGACTGTGAGGAGTATTTTTGGATGAGTACAGAAGCTACTAGAGTTTGCTGCATTCCATGTGAAACCATACAGGCTGTGCAGGTTTGCTTTTAGCATTTTTCAGAGGAAGAAAGGATGCAGTTGAAGCGGGTAGATATCTGCAGTGGCTAAAGATGAACACAGATGAAAATTCTATTCTCAAGAAATAATGCAACTAGGCAAAAGTCTAATACAACAGTGCATCCTTTTAGAGGACAAGTCTGAAGATATCATTGATCCTTTTGTTTCAAGAGACAAGGGATGAGCAACCAAGACCCTTCTCAGCAGGGAAGGATGTAGGCACAGATTTATCTAATCTACTTTCCTAACCTTGCCATAACTTTAAAGTTGAGAGTAAGCCATATTTTAAAAGAGGAGTTTATACTAAAGATGAATTTCTGAAGTATGTCCACATAGGAAATCAACTTTGAAACATGGCAGACCAAATGGAGAAATCTCCACTTTAACACACCTGAGTCAATCCAGGCAGCTGCAGTAAGAGCACTGGGGCACAGTAAGAGCTTTTACATCAGGATAGTTGGAGCCTAGAAGTTTTCTGTATTTTGATATTACAACCAAAATTGAGCTCAATCACTGACTAGGAGAGATGGCTTTGACATTCCATTTACACGTGGAGATAAAAAGTACCACGTTGCTTTTTTAAAGGCCAGTGCCACAGGACTAAAAATTGCTCCAACGTTAGGGCTGGGTCTATGCAGACACTGTTCTTTTGGTGAATACCCTTTATCTCCCCTCAGAGAGATGAAAAGATTTTTCAACTATAAGGAGCTGCTTTTGAATAAAAAGGGGGTTTCTATACACTGAAATATTTAACATTTTAAGTCTGGAAAAGCTGGGCATAACCAAAAAATAGGAAATAAGGATCCACAAATAACTCTGTCTTTGCTCTGTGTTTTTCATTTCCACTGAATGTTTGAATTAAAGCAAATTCTTCCAGGTCCTTTCCCACCCCTGACTTATTTCATCCTCCGTGATGTCATACCTTGCTGCAGAGTCTGAACTTGCTATTGTAAATCACTCCAAGGCCTCAGGGGCTCCAGAATGGCCTTTCCCTGACTGTGCTCGGTGGATCCCCAAGGGAAGAAAAAAATTCCCATCCACTGCTCCTCCCCATGGGTTTTATCTGCCCCAGCTGCCTCTTAGCAGACCTTTGGATGTAATAGGGACATGCAAGTAAAATATCCCTCAGAGCTGGCATTAGCTGGAACTCACATCAACAACCTGACACAGTGACTCCGTGGGGGCTGATGGTAAGAGAGACATAGAAGCTAAAATAGGTATAATTATAGTGCACTAGAAAAGGATATGATTTGTGAACTGAATACATACCTGGGAGAGATTTGGAATTTGCAGGCATTACATTAAACCAGATAAAATTAGGCCCAGAGTCACATCATGTACACGCCCATCTGATTTAAAGACAACATAACTCACATGAAATATAGATGTGTAGATTATGATTTTCAGGAATACTTCCAAGGAAATTAATTATAGCTCTTGAAACAGAACACCCGGGACAGCACATTTCCAGCCCGTTTAAACAATTTGAAGTGACTCAGGAAAGCAGAGGCTCATTGCATAAGTACAAAAAATACGAGCTAAGTGGAAGTGCTAAATGGTAGCACAAGAAAAATTAATCCCCAAAGCGAAGGAAGCAGAGACTTTTTTCCTGTAGGTTTGGAACAAGCAAGCAAAGCCAGATCTGCAGGTCTTAATTCTCAATCTCACTTTCCTGAGATCCTTTTCTAGGGGATACTTGGCTAAGCACACAACTGTATACATTTGTTTTCACTAAGCATACTATGTCTGAAAATAACACCTCTGCCAACAGACCACCATTTAATGGGAGAGGGTTTAAGGAATGTTTAGTGTCATATGAGTAACATCACTGCAAGCCCTCATTAATCTTAGTTCCCAGATGACAGCAATATACAAATTAATGTGGTACTTAAACAGCAGAATTAATTCAGGAAAAGCTCACACTTTTTTCTCCAGAAAATTAGAAATAAGAATACGTGGATTATAATGAACTGATGTCAAATTTGTTGGTAACTTGCAGGCAGGTGAAGCAAAACAAATCTAACCTTTCTTCTTAAAAGTGCTGCTGAGCAGGTCACAAAGGGGAAAGCACAGCTTTGGGTTTTGAGCCTGGGTTTTGTGCCAGGCTCAGCCCCAAAGTACTACGGGGTCTAAAACCAGGACAAAGGGTATTTCAAAAAATATCTTATGTCCTGGACACTTGAAAAGTTGAATTCATGGGGCACAGAGGCACACAGTTTTATCTGAGAGTGCAAAGCCTTCTTGGCTACCCATGGAGGACTACAGAGGATGGCACAAGCCATTTTCATTCCACACACGGGACTGCAGACTTTGAATTACTGTGCACACACTCAAAATAACTTAGCTAAAATTAACTTAAAATCAGGTTTAAAAAAAAAAGACTATGTCACTGATGGCTCAAGACCACTTTTCTGTAGGTAGAAGTTTGATAATTTTTGGCATTTTCTGTCAAAAACTTTACAAAGCCTCATCAAAGAGATCACTCTCTTCTAGGGCTAAGACAAAGGAAGAGAGAAGAAAGACTCCATTTCAGCTTATCGTGACAGAACTCAGCAGGAATGTCCACAAGAAGAGCTACAAAGCATATATCATTTGAAGCAATGAACTTTAAAAGTTCATTTTACACATGAACATACCTTCCTGTGATAATCTCCAGTCTGTTTATTCATCAGCTGGAACTCAGGGTGCGAATGTGAAGGTGACAGGAGCAGTGAGTTTTATGTTCCTGAAGTGTTAGAAAAGGTATTAACCTTTTAATGATTCTTCATTCAAGCCTAACTTTCACAGTGAAAAGTAAACCAATCTGTGATATTAAGCATGAAAGAAATTCCTAGTTCAGAGCTGGAGAAACAGCGAATATGGAAGATTTTGCTGTTTACATTAGTTTAGGAGTCATCCAAGTGACACACAAACAGCAGGATCATCAATGTAGCAAAACAAACCCATAGACAGCGATTGAAAATTCAGCCCAAAGGCCTTTCTGTTGGTCCTGATCCAGAAAAACATCTTCCAAAATTATCTTTTTTCAAAATATGCAGGATAGTCTAATTCCAAGCATAAGTAAATGTACTGTAAATTTTTTAATGTGATTTACTAGGGAGTTGGACAGGCTCAGGGAACTGATAATGGATGTTATGGAGAGGAAAGCTGTGTGAATTTCTTTTAAATGAAGGACAAACTAAGAATGCATTTTTCATTCATTCTCATTTCAGTTTCCTGGGACTTGAACCACAGGTAGTTTATAAACAGAAAATCATTTTGCATAACCCACATCAGATAATTTTTTTTTCAATAAATACTTTTAAATCAAGATACTAGATAGAAAGCAGATAAATAGCCCTTGAAAATCATTCCTAAGAGCTATAAATTGCCAGTTTTCCACTACCCAGAGAGATATCCTAGAGGCATGGCAAGAGATTTTTTCTCCTGTGTTCTATAGGCTTTTAGCAGGAGTAATGCATTTCTTTCTGTGTGTTATTTACAGAGAGAAGGAATTAGATATTTATCCATCCAGGGCTTTTCCTGCAGTTTGTCTTTTCACTTTCCTTCCTGTTTAATTATTCCTGCCACCTGCATCTGGGAGACAGCCTCACACCCTGGACTTTCCATCAGGAGCAGCACAAGCCTTTCAGAAGGCAAAGGGATCATCCTGTGCTATATCCAAGTTAACAGCTTGCTTGGGAGGGTCACTGGAGGCAATGAGGATGTGGAAAATCACAAGTCCACATTCAATATCCCAATGATAACAAGTTTCTGAGATGCAATGTTATATTTTGCCCAGATATATTTGAACTCTATACCATGGGGGAACCACTGGAACATCACAGCTGGAAGCTTGGCTGTATAAAGTGGTGCCATTCTCATGCTGTGGGCAAAGAACAGTGTGTACCTCTTCTGTCCCTTCACTGAAGATGAGGAACAGGAGCTACCTGCCCACATCATATCATATAAACAGCTGGAATTCAAGGGCTTAAAGGATCTGAGAAACACTCATCTATCTCTCAAGTGCTAAAGTGGGGATGCTGAACTGCTTCTGAGCCTGTGGGCTCCCAGCAGCTGCGTCCCATGCCAAGAGTAAAGCCTTAGTTCATGCCAGATTTTCCAGCCTGCCCATCCTATTTCCAAGAGGTCCCTGAGCCATGGAATCAGGGCCGAGAGCACCAGAGGGCTCACATGAATGTATTTTTTCTCCTGTGCTGACATAATACTGTTGGCAGAGAAATTAAGACTCATATCCTCATACCAATTGGACTTCATGATTTTAAGAGCCATTCCCAACCTAAAGGATTATACAGTCCTATACCCTTGATGGTTTGGTCTCAGCATTTTCTTCCATGCTTTGGATACTTAAAATGCTGTGAAGATGTGTGTCTTTTTGTGGTTGTGCACTTAGTGTACAGCAGGACTGAGAACAGAATTTCCTGGGATGATGCAGCACTTCATAGCATTAGAAGTGAGACTCTCACTGGAACTAACTTGACTTCAGTGTAATTCAGGCAAAATTTCAGCTGGACAGGTCGTGGGTTATGCTCACTGGTGTCTGCAGAGGACTAAGTCAGTCTTCCTGTTCTTCCCTGTATCATTAATGGAAGTAGAGGTCCCTCAAGTGGCTCTTGCTCAACACCCACAAAGGAAAATCAAGTAACAGTGCAATTTCCCTGTAGTGCAGAGAGACCTTGTCTCTTTTATCCTTTTAGATATTAATTAACGTGTAGTCTCTTAAAAGCTGCTCTGTAGATCTCAGGAGTAGCAAAGGATGTCAAGTTACATGTAAGTTGCTATGGTGACTAATCCTTTCTAAAAGGAAGAAACAGAACAAATTTGTAGAAGTCTGTTTCTCACTATGAACAAAGGATGTCACTAAATAGTCTTTATTTTACAACCCATTGCCTCCCTTTGTTTTACTCTTGCTTACAAAAATCACAGCAGAACTGTGCATTCTTTTTCTTCCAGTCTGAATATTCTGAGCTTCCTGTTTTCATGGAGCTGCAGAAAAACAAGGTCATTCCAAATCTTGGATTGATTTTTTTTTTAAATTTATTTGTGTAAAAGTATAATGTTACTGACCAGTCTTTTTGAGACATACTTTGGCTTGGAAATGGTTACATTTCCCAGAAAAATTATACTTAGCCAAGAACTTAGGGCAAATTTTAACATATTTCCCTGTTTTTATTTCCCTGTCCTGAACCACAGAGGTTCAGGTATCAAGTACAAGCATCAATTTTGCAAAAGAGAAATTTCCTTGTACTTGATCTGTGTCAGTCAGTGGCGTCTGGGACTTCTGCGTGGAGAAGTGGTCGTAACAGTCTTCATAAAAAAACCAAGAAAAAAAAAATTACTGTTTTGTTGGTGTAGCTTTATCCCAGTGTAAGACTCAGAGCAGTTTTGGAGTGCTGCTCTCGAGACCCTCAGACAGCAGAGTTACTGCAAGGGGCTCAGCTGTGCCCGATCACAGGAGCATCCCCAAGCCCAAAGATGAACACAAGCACTGTGACAGCAGAGACATGGCCATTTCTGAGGTCGAAATACGAGAAAAGGTGATGGTGGTGGGTAGGAATGAAGAGAATTCCTCAATAAAAACTCCCTAAATCATGTCAAAAGGTTTCTCATCTGCTTTTCTCAGCCCCTTCCTTTCTCTCTCTCCCTCTCTGCTGTATTCCACATGACAAGAATCACGAAGTAAACAACTTTAGTCAAAGGGTTGTGTAACAAAAATACTCTTGATATTGTTCAGTACAGGAGAAACAATTTAGCAATTTAGCAACTGGCTTTCTTATCCACATACTGGCAAGGAAAGCTTGTATTTTGCTAGGCTGAAGACAGGAGAATAAACCTGCTTCTACACACTCAGCTGGGGAACTGCAGCCATTTAATAAGTAACTCCACTTGGCATAGCTTTGAGCAATGCATTGCATTTCCTTTATCAGATTTACCAAATTACTCAGCTGCCTGTAAAAAGTCAGGGACAGGAGGAAAACAGCTCAGCTGTAACAATACTTCCTTTCACCCTTTAGGAAGTCAGAATTGGTGTGTTGCAAGGGACAGGAAATTCCTTTACCTTTCTAATTGCTGATCTTAAGAACTGGAAACAAGCACATAAGAACGAGGATCTAAAGAATTCTGCAATATGTATAACTAAATTTCTAAATTATAGAATAAACAAGTGTTTATTGAAGGAAACAGTTCTATGACCATGACTTGTTCTCTGGTATCTGCATCAAGAGCTGGATGAAATAATTTATTCCTTTAGCTAAAATCCTCCACGTCCCAAGAGACACTGCAATGGAGATGTGATTCCTCTAGAGAAGCTTTAATTCTGCCTCACAGAAGAGAAAAAAAACTATTATAAGAAATAGGTCTTTTTAATGTCTGAATGCTCCAGTGTCAGCAGAGCAGCTCTGAGGAGGAAAGAAAAGCAGGCAGAAGCTAACCTTGAAGTGTGTTTGACAGGAAAGAGCCTAAAAGTGGTAGATCACTGAAGAAGTGGCACAGACAGACCTTAAGGGAAAGGGGAGAGCTGCAAAAGCTTCTAGAAGTTTTTAGGGTTATTTGAGACCAGCTAATTACACAGCTGAGGGAGCTGAGCTCAGGGAAGGCTGGTGACAGGAACAGAGCAGCTTGATCTAGGTCACAGAACTGTCACGGCTCAGGTTTTTCTATCTGAGGAACTTTTATAGCTCCCATCTGCATAGTACCTGAGAGCCTTACACTCTTTTAATCTGTTTATTCTCAAAATGATCCCGTGAGGCAGGAAAGCATAATTATTGCTATTTTTTTACTCCTAAAAGTAAACTAAAACCTGGAGACTGCGGGGAAGATCCTCATCTGACATAATTTGTCTGTTAAAACCAAGAGCATCCACTGGCTGTCTAGTGATGATTTAAGCCAGCTGAGTTGTTTTTAATCTATGATTTGTTCAAGATCACCAAGGCTCGTGTTTCCAGTACTGGGAAATGAAACCAGTCTTCTGAGCAATGCTAAGGACTGGTCCATCATTTTGTTTTTCATGACTCATACAGGTAAATGTGACTGAAGAAGAAACCTGAGCCTCAGAACTGTAAAACACATGAGGGAGAGATGCACAGATTTAATTGACTTGGGCTATGGAAGCCTTTTTCTGGTCCTTTCTAACTCTTTATCAGTTGTTGGATTTACTTTGGTTTTGTGGTTCTTTTTTTTTTTTGGTGTGAGTTTTTTTGGGTGCTGGAGAGCCTGTTATTCTACCAGCAGCAGAAAATACTAGAAGTCATTAGAAAATGCTTGTTTCTCATGGAAACAAACTTGGGAGATAAGTATACAGAATTGAGGCATTTTTCCAAAATTAATAGTTATTTTTAAAGTACTTTCACTGCATTTAAAGCTATTTGAATTTCAAAGTTGTGAAATATAGAAAATATAGAATATTTTTTATAATTTTTTTTGCATCGACAGCAAGAGAATAAAACAAAACAATTCCCTTCCTGCAAGCTGCTGTTCATATCAACTGCTATTTCTCAGATCCATCTAATCTCTTGATGGTAGGTAGCATCAACATCTGGCAGCCTTGAACATTACATTTGAATTTTTCAGACAGAAACCTTGAAAGAATGAGCAGAAATGACACAATGTTAATCTCTTTCTCTGACAGGTCAGATGCAAATTTTTGCTTGAATGGTTCAGGTTTTGCAGCACTTAAAGCAAAACAAGAATTATTGCTATGGCATAAAATGAATTAAGGTGCACACACTAAATGCCAAAGACAGATATACACACCAATAATATAAAATTACTGCCATGAGAACCAAGTACCTACTGAGGGCAGCACAGGGAGCCTGTCATGGTAAAAGAAGATTTGTGCTCTTCATTGGAAATCCTTTCATAGCAGTCAAAAGAGAAATCTTGAATTTGACAAGGAAGGTCTGCTCTCACTTTGATCCTATCAATCAAGAGTCCAGTAGGTCCTAACTCAAATATGCTATGTCTTAGTTTCACCCTTGGACAGCTATCAAGTCTTTTTCCTTCTACCATTCTGAAGAATGACTGTTTTATGCCCTTATTTTTAGGACTGTAAGAAATAATATTTGGAAAGCAACTGATAGTTTCAGGGTTATTGACAACTGCCTCCCCAGAGGAACATCAAGGTGACAAATGCACTTGAGGGTGACTATTTTTAATGTTGGATGTCATGGCAGAAAACTAATTAAAGATGTCATTTCTGTTTTATTTGTGCTAGGAAGACACTGTCAGCAGCTTACTGTTATAATGCAATAGGCAGGATAAATTCTGCTCTCACACTGTACAGAACCCACAGGAAGTTCCCCAGAAATGAAAAGTACAGCAGGAGAAAGCCAAAGTTGCACTATCCTTTAGTAAAGTTGTCCCACTGCCCGCAAGGACTGTCCTTTCTGGAAAAAAGCTTTGAGTCTAAACCTCCATCTCTGGTTCTGTCATGCTCAAGCCAGGATTTAGAAAGCAGGAAACAGACACAGGACAAAAATATATCTGACATAGGCAAGGCCACCTGAGAGGAATGAAATTATAAGAAATTTTTCTACGACATTCATTGCATTTTTTCTCTGTCACCAACTTTATGTCAGTTCAGATTTACTTTTGTGTAGTACCTTAATTCTATTGGTTATCACTTTTATCTGCAAGGGATAGTTTATAAAGTGCTGGACTCTACACCTCAGTTGTAAATCCTAGGAGCAGAAATCTATGGACAGGTGTGGAGTGCATAATTTATCTATATATAAAGTCTATATAACATATCTCCTAATTATTGATAAATAAACCCCAGAAAACTACTGGTCTGGAGTTCTACTGCTTAGCAATACGAAAGCCAATATTATATTAACTTTTTTGACTTTCTATAGATGAGAGTCTGTTTCCATGCAGTGATCACATATTAGCATGTCTCCAATAATTATATTAGCACATACACATAAATCCTCCTTGCAAGAATCTGTCTTCTCCTTTAAGACCTTTTCTGCTATGAGTATGATCAGGAAATATGGGCACAGGGTATAGAATCTGAATATCCAGGTACCACAGATTAGAAACTGCCACAATCAAAAGGAAAACCATATCTTTTCTGCAGGAATTACCAGCTTAGCACAGCACCCCATGAACAGAGAGAGCTAGTTTGTGTTAAGAGGGCCTGAAGTACGAGAGGAATGAGCTCATGTCAATCATAGGGAACAGTACACCAAGGAGGGAAAATCAGTAAAAACCAACCCAACCCCCCCCCAACCCCTATATGGACCTCATCTTTAGTAAGAGAGAATGAAGAAAATGCACAAATCAACTTCTTAGACTCAGGATTAAAGATAAAAGCAAGGAGGGATCCTCTCCGAGGCCAGTTCAGAAGCCTCCTGCAAGGCTTGGAAAAACAATCACGTGGGTTAATGACAATGTAAGATTTCTTTCCCCTTTAATTTCTCGCAGAGTTTGGTAGGAAGTCAATACCTTTTAACAAGAGTAACTCATAGAGATGAGCTTTCTGTTACACAGAACTTTCTTTTGGTCAATTCTGCTGTTTAAACTGACAGGGCTTCTCTTCTTTACATGTCTTAAGCACAGCTGCAGCCACATTAGTACCACTTTTCTTTCCCTTTATATCACAATGTCTATTCAACATCAGCATGAATCCTGAATCCTACAAACAGCACAAATCCTGTGAATACCTAATCTCGCTCCCTGATGTGAAATATCTCACCACCACCATCAGATAGCTTCTTGCATACTATTCATCAACAGCAAAACAAGGAGATGCTAATAAGTTTCCACTCAAGGGTACCATGTAACATGACTAAGACCATATGGGTTTGCTAACACAGCCAGATCTGCAAGATTATTTTAATATGCACACTTTGGTCCTTGCAACTGGACAAGCCAGGGGTTCATTTGTTGTCTTCTTTCTTTTCTTTTTTTATGTCTGCACCATCTGTTTTATGAATCATTGAATTTATAATATAAAGGTCATTGTTTCAGCAATGTGAGGAAGAGGATTTTGCTAATAAGGCAGACGTTGGTGAGAATTAAATGAATATGTGCATTTTAATAAATGTATACATGCACATGCTGCCATAAGTGGTTTGAACCACACAACTGAAGTATTTGATATATTGGTGGGAGGGTTCTCAGAGGAAAGTCTTGAGTGAATGGCCCCAGGAAAGAGATTTTAATCAGATATTGGGGTTCTGGGGGATGGCAACAATGTTCAAGTTTGGAATTTGCACTTCTGAGACCTTCTGGAGCAGACAGTGAGAAGCGTCTCCATCCTGTCCAGAGGTGTGACACTGGGGTGTTTTTGAGGGAGTTGTCTAATGCCTAGAGCCAGGGATTACTTTAGGCAACAATTTGCAAGTTATGAACTTTTGGTGAATGGCTACTCATCCTGATCCTTAGGGTGTAAAAGCAGATGGCAAGGCAATCCTGCAGTGCTCACTGAACATGATGCAGCAGAGACCTGCAGAGCTGGGATATCAGAAGATAGCCAAATGGAAATTAAGTTCTCCTCCTCTGCAACCCCAGGAAGAATCTCAAAAAATATCACTTCTGCCAGTATTAAACAGTGGCTACTAACACCCAGTTCCTTATTGCCTCATTAATTCTGAATTTCAGCAGCATCACTATCTTTCTGGGAAGAGGGACGGGAATCAGAGCACTGATATTCAAAAATGGACACAGGACAAGCAGGAGGACCTCTGGTATGGGGGCAGAAGACTGCAAACAGCCAGTGTTATTTAACCAATTCTAAGATCAGCCAAGAGGAATATGGACATTTGTGACCGTGATACCATAGGTCTGTGTATAAAATACACTTACAAGGCTGTGGCTTTGCTGCTTGATGAGTCCCTCAGGATTAGAATGTCAAGAGGGGCACAGGCATTCTTGATAATTCTCTTGAGTTCCATGTACTAGGAAAACTAGGATACTAGGATAATTAGGATTCCACCCAAAAAATAGTCTGAGAGCAAGGCAAACATAAGAAAAGTTACATGGCATATCACATTCAGTAATTGACCTCACCAATTGTTTTTGAGAAGTGATTATTTTAGGATTGAAAAAGCAACCTTTCTGCTATTGTATTGTGATTATTACTTCTGGGGATAATTCATCATTGCCTTAACTAGATAATTGAAAAGTTAACTTGAGACTGTATTTGTGATGTGAAAGTCAAAGCTCTACATAGATATTTCACCAAGGATTTATGGGGTTTTGTTTTACACACGCATGGTGCTACATAAAAATAAGATTACATTTTATGATCCCCTACTGAAAAGGGGGGGGGGGAAAGAGTTAAGGATCAGAAGCTCAAGCATTTCCAGTCATTGACATGCTTACCATAGATAAAAGAGCAGGTTAGATTTTAGAAATAGTTTCTTTTCATTAGATGTGGCATATTTCACCTAAACTAAGCACAGAGAACTTCCGGGGGAAACAAAAGTTAAAAAATCCCAAAGACCTCAATTAGTAACATAAAATACCAGGCGTGCTTATTGAATATTCAAATGTTTTCTGTGCACCACAGCAGACTACGCATTTTTCTCGAGCCCAGATTTCCCTCCTCAGCCTCACTCTCCACTTGCAGGTCAGACAAGCTGAGCGTATCACCACATTAGCTCTACTCAGCTCCCGCTGGGGAAGGCCCCCCGCAGCACCACGGCTGTCTGTCACACTGAAGTGATTAGACAAAATCTTGCTTTCCCCTGGCAGTGATGAGCCTCTGCCAGCCCGGCCCAGCTCCCCACTGACTGCTCCAGCCAGCGGTGGAGATGCACGGCGCTGTCATCCCTGACAGCCTCCGTCAGGCACTGCCTGTCAGCTCAGCGCGGCCCTGACCTCCAACACTGAGCTGGCGGCCCCAGCTCCCCCTGCTCGGCGTGCTGCCATGTGGGGACAATACCAGGAACAAAGGATTTGCCTCTCAAAACTGATTTTTTTTTTCCCCCTGCTTTTGCTATTCAGTATCCCCGAAATAATTTTCTAAAGCACTGACGTCGATCTGAACACAGTCAAATGCTAGCGGTCCCAAATTCAGTTAGGAAAACATGGAATCATTATAATCATAGAATCAACTGGGTTGGAAGGGACCTCCAAGATCATCAAGTCCAACCCTTGATCCAACCCCACCGTGGTTCCCAGCCCATGGCACTGATGCCACATCCAGTCTTATCTTAAACACCTCCAGGGATGGAGAATCCACCCCTTCCCTGGGCAGCCCATTCCAATGGCTGAGCACCCTCTCTGGAAAGAAATTCTTCCTAATATCCAACCTAAACCTCCCCTGGCACAGCTTAAGACCAAGCCCTCTTGTCTTGCTGATCATTGCCTGGGAAAAGAGACCAACCCCCCCCTGGCTCCCCCCTCCTGTCAGGGAGTTGTAGAGAGTGAGGAGGTCTCCCCTGAGCCTCCTCTTCTCCAGGCTGAGCCCCCCCAGCTCCCTCAGCCTCTCCTCACAGCACTTGTGCTCCAGTCCCTTCCCCAGCCTCGTTGCTCTCCTCTGGACCTTCTCCGATTCCTTCCTGACTGAGGGCCCAGAACTGGACACAGCACTCCAGGGGTGGCCTCACCAGTGCTGAGTCCAGGGGAAGAATCGCTTCCTTGGACCTGTTGGCCACCCTGTTCCTGCTCCAGGCCAGGATCCATTGGCCTTCTTGGCCACCTGGGCACACTCTGGCTCCTGTTCAGCTTCCTGTCCATCCCCACTCCCAGCTCCCTTCCTGCCTGGCTGCTCTCCAGCCACTCTGTCCCCAGTCTGTAGCGCTGCAGGGGGTCGTTGTGAAGTCCTTCAGGCAGTAACCTTAGTTCCAGCTGGGGAGGCCTCAGGTTATGAATTCTCATCTGTCAGCAATAACCAGTCACATATTCCCAAGTAAGAACAATTCTCACCGGTATCAGTGTGAAGAGTATTGCAGACAAAGGGCGATGTTACCATTGCCAATGTTACCAACTTTTTGTTGGTAACTCTTCACCCTGCTGGTATCATGCCTCTCCACCTCTGGGACACTTCATAAAACACAAATTTCATCTTGAGTGAAGCCCTTAGGAGCCACTGCAGTTTCAAAACGAGGAAGAGCAACACAATGTGATGTAATCTTTGAGATACTTTGACACTGTAAGTACTAAAGAGTATTTTTTCTCCTTTTGTTAGTATGTTTACACACAAATATTCATTCCCTATCACAGCTACTGCTGTTTGCTTTAGCAAAAACCTAAATACAGAGGAAATAATTCCACTTATTCCATGCAAAGTCAATAATCCCACTTGTTCCACACAATTTTTTTTTTTTTTTTTTTGTGGCAGAACACTATGAGTCAGCAACAGTTTATTGATTTTCTGTCTCAAGAATTTTTGGGGCAGGCTCTCAAACTAGGTTGGATCTTCACTCATGTCAGTCAAGGAGAACTCACTGATTTCAGTGTCTGCAGGCTGGTGAAGATCAAGTCTTTATTCCCCACTTTTTTTTCCCCCCCTCAACATTTTGGTAAAGCACATGCAAAAAGTTTCGTGAAACTTCCAAACACGGGGCAAGGCAGTCCCAGTAACATCACTGAATTTATTTGCCCTTCTGCATCTTTATCAATGTCTTTGAGAACTGACAGAGAACTTAACCATGCCATAAAAAGTGTTTGCTCTCTCTACACAAACACGATAGTCTCTCCTAAGTTCTCTCAAGAGGTAGAATTTTAAAGCTGAGAAAAAACACCCCACGGGACACATGCCTTTGGAGTAAAAATGTTTACAACAACAAACATAATGACAGGAGGAGAAACCAAAGACCTTCAGTACAGACACGTACTATTGCTCACTACACCTGTGAAGTGTGACAGCTACAACTCAAAAGACAACTAAACAGTTTTCCCCATAAGCTTCAATGTGTTAGTGGGGCAATATATGTGGGAACTTAAGAAATATATGCAATTTAAATGCACAGAGACAATATAGACCAACACAAGATCTTTCCCATTCATGTTCAGATAAAACCATCTGAAGAGTCAATAGTATGAAAGCAGAGCAGAGACAAGAGGCATAGCTGTACCCAAGACACTCTGCTTTCCTACTGTGATTTAATTAAAAAATAATATTGAAATATTGAAACACCCAAAGCATTCAGTGAGCTATCTGTGTTCCTTCTAGTTGCACGAACATAAAAAAACCTGTGAACAAACACCACAGTTTGGGGTTGGGCAGGGTAAAAGGGAAGGGTGGGTAATAAGTACAGTTACTGGAGAAGGCTACTAAATGTTTAATGTTTAAACTTCAGGCAACAAACTGATAAGGGACAACGTGTAGTGTTAGTAGACTTTCAGAATGCAAATACACCAAGCATGGCCTTCCCACAGACCACACATCTGAGATCGTGACTGCTTAAATGCCATGTCAGTCCAGACCAGAGCCTGATCAAAATTAAATCTGCTCCAGTCTTGATTCAGTCATGAATAATCACGGATCAGCGAGCCTGAATATGAAGTTGGGTGAAATAAAGGTGCAGCTAACCTGGACTTTGAACACAACCAATAATTAGGTGAATTAAGGGTAAATGTCTTCCTGGAGCTCATGGGGGATTTAGGGTCTGGTGTAGTGTTGCAACCAAGAAGGTTACAACAATGTATTAAAACAGAGGAATATTCTATACAAGTTGAAATAATACTTGATTTGACAGATTGACTAGAATGTTGAATTTGCTCAGACATCTAAAGATTATAGGGGTGACTGCACTAGTCAGATGAAAGATTCATTTAGTCCAGTATTTGGCATTTAACAATACCCACTCACAGAGGCTCAGAAGTGCACAAGCCCAGGATGGAGTGATACTTTCCCTGTCTCTGAGCTTCCAGCAGTTCCCAAACTGAGAGTTGCCTCAATAATATCATTATTCAACTCTCTGTCACTTATTTAAACACATTTTGAACCCATCCAACTCGCAGCATCTTAAAAAAATCAGTGGGTATGTGTTTCTCCACCTAACTATGCATAACACAAAAAAGTTCTTTTCATTGAATATAAACTGGCTGCCTTTATCACTTAATTTCACGTGCTTTGGTTTATGTCCTTTGAATAGTGAATAATCATTCCCTCAAGACCTGCCCCTTGTCAGACAGATCGTTATAACAACCATTTGCAGTCATTTAATCTCTGAGCTATAGACTCTTCCTTATTTCACTTCCTCTGCATAAAGAAGGTATTCTGTGCCTCTGACTACTATTCTCTGTGTCCTTCTAGGTTATTACATCTTTTTCTGAAACGAAGTGAGCAGACCTGTAGCATATATTTAAATATCAGTTCCCCAAAACAGTGTGGAGCTCTACAGTGATGCTTCATCCTGTCTTTTTCAGTATTTCCTAACACCCTCACATTCCTGCCCACACCTAAGATCAAGCAAAGACTTTTAGGTAACTATAGACAGGCTCATAATTCTCTTTCAATAATGGCATATTTAGAACTTACCATTATATATGAAGGGGGTTTTTGTTTGCTTGCTTTCCCCAGTGTGTGTGGCCTTTTATTTATCAACACTGAACTTCAGATGCTCCTTACCTGGCACTGTGAGATGGTAGAACAATAGTCTAGAGCCATCCTGGGTTTCAATATCCTCCATCATCAGGAAGCTTTCCTGTTCATCCCTTTTCCATCATACATGTTAAATAGCAAACGTTCCAGCATCTCATTTCGTTGTAAAAATAGATCATTTCTTCTGCCTCTGCTTTCTAACTTTAAAGTAGGTATCAGTTTCTGAGCATACAGTTTCTTTTGTTCTGTGACACACTGGTGTCTTCCACAGCCATTGGCAAGATCCTTGTCATACACTTCAGTGTGCTTCAAGGAGGGAAATGCAGCTGGTGTGTGGAATTAATGAAGAGATATAAGTAGTTATAATGTTATAGCGGGGGTCAAAATAATCAAGGATCTTGCTAAAACCTGAGCTTATTACAATTAAATACACCTCACTGGAAAAAAAAATCTTGTAAAATGACTACTTAATCTGAAAGAAGCTTTTTGGAAAATTGAACCATGATTTAGACTAGAAATAGAGTGCAGTGTTTTTAAATGGTGGAAGCAATCAGTCATTCAAACAAATATCCAGCAGTAGTGGTGGATTCCATAAAAGTATCTTTCAGTCAAAATTATTTCTTGCAAGTTTTATGTTTTCTACTATGAAGAAAATTAGATTAGCCTGTTCTAATCGTGTTTTATGAGTTGAACCTAGAGTCTACTTAATGATGTGCTTCTTTATTAATTCCTTTCTGATCCAATTCCTGGAAAATGTACTAACAATCTGCTTCCGTACGAGTGCAGCCTGGCAATCTTACACAGATACTAGTTCATTAAAAATAGCCAGTCAATAGTTTTCTCTCTAATCTCACCCAAAGAAACATGTTCTATAATTAATAAGCACTCACACTGTGGTATTTACAAGCACTGTCACAGATTGTTCTCATGCAAACACTTGGCCTTAAAATATTTAATTGTTACTCAACCTCTTCCTTGGATCCATTGTCAGGGTAACCTGTACAACTGACATCCATGGGCAAAGCTTGTAGCTGGACACTTTCTGAATTAAATTTCTAGTTAAATGCCACAGAGATCCTCTGATGGATGTGGACTACAACAGCTGTTTAAAGAGCAATAGATGTCTGCTCTCATCTCCTTGAGTGATGGTAATATAATGCCTTTATTCTCAAATTGCTGTGAAGATCTCCCACGTGGCAAAAGGCAGCCAGCACAGACAATGAGAGGCTTTACTGCTTTCAGCCTTACGATTATACAATTATCTCTGTCTGATATACTGTTCCAGGATTATCTGAGCTGACAACCATAAGTCTATCCAATGCTATATCAATTTGTGTAATATTTCTTCCTGTAATCAAATGTCATATTTCTGATCCAGCCAACTTCAGCATACATTGAGACCACTGGCTTCAGCTTCTCCACGAGCCATGTGATCTCAGTGTCTGCACAGAGAGATTGGTTGTCCTTGCTCCAAGCTCCATAAGCAAAGAGCAGATGTATTTATTTGAAATGCACTGGCTATGTTTTTTCCTGCATTGCTGAAAATGTGCCCAAGCACATCTCAAGTGATGCTTGTAATCTGTAGCTTACTGCCTAGGCTGCTGAGAGTCTAGATATCAAATAATGAGGTGTGAGAGGTGTGCTGATCACTGCAGACCTGGTTCCCTTACCTTGCTGGAGGACACAAGCAGCAGACTCACAGGCATCCACCCCCACACAACTGCTCATTAATCAGCAGCCTGCTGGTCCCACGTCTTTGCTGTTCCACACTGGCAGGAGCTGCATTTACATCAGAGCTCTCAGTGAAGTTGTTCCTAGGAAGGATACAAATGCCTGTCTGGTCCCTTTCCTGACTGTAGAATATGCCCCTTGCCACATCCAGAGAGAGCTCTCTATATAAATGGATGTCATTTCCCTCAAAAAACCACAAAAGAAGTACATGGAAAAAAAGCATACATGGATCCCTCCCACCAGTTCACTTGGAGTTCAGCAGGAGACTGTTCCAAAGGAAGGAAACAAAACATAGAGGAGCATTTCCCAAGTTTTCTGAGATACATCTTTTTTTCTCTCCTTTTCCCAAACAAGAAGAAAAATAATTACTACATATATTCAGGAAAAAAATTAGGCAGTCCAAACTGAAGGGTAAATTCAGGTAAACAGAGGGAGCCCAGAGAAGTTTGATTGTAAATTGGGCAATAATTAATGTGCACCTCTTGTGTCCTAACTTTGAAAAATAGACAAAAATTACGTGCTGGCTATTTGGGCAGCAGGTATTTGGTATTTGGGTATTTTCTTCGGCAGACTGCAATTCAGGAAGCACAAAATGATGAGTGGGAGGCTTTGCCAGAAATGTATGGTGGCAATAAAAATGGGACTACACAAAGAACACTCTTCCACATGCATGCAAATGGAGGGAAGGGTGGGGAAGGGATATTTCAGTGTGATTTTCTTGACAAAGACTTAGTTGTGATCCAAGGATTTAGCCTATTATGTTCAACTGAAAACATTGTTATCCATGAGGTTTTTTTGTTAGTGAAATATAGACAGAATGTTGAACTGAACTGTGAACTGAAGAGACAACAGTAATTAGCTCTAATTGAATACAAGGAACAGGATCAGACAGACCATCCATGAGCACAGAGTAGGGAACTCTTAGTAAAATTTCTCCCCTAAATTTCTTTTAGACATTTGAAATTTTACTGGTTTCAGCGGTGATTTACCATTCTTTAAATAGTTATTTAAAAAAAACAAACAAACATCTCTTTCCATAGAAAGCCTCCAGAACAGTCATTGTCCATACCCTTAAGAAAGCTGTGGGGTTATATATTATATATTTTGCATCCTTGATTTCATATTTCACTAAGACCCACATATTTTATTTTAGAGGTGAAAGAAAAGCAATTATTATCCTGCCTTGCTAAATCTACCAGTGGATATATGAGAAAACTTCAGCAGGTGACAGTTCATTTGTTAAACATGGCACAGAGACGATGCTATATCAAAGTGGAAATCAATTATTTCACTCTGATATTTTTATAATGTATTATTTGTAGGACATCTGTGCTCAGAACTCTTTAATGAAGTCAAAGCTCTGCCACTTCAAATGCTGTAAATTAGTGTAAATGTCAGGTACATACAATTGTTATGTGTGAGTACATGGAATGGCCATACTGCCCAGCCAGCAGAGAGCAAGGCACTCCCGGGCAATTTAAAAATATATTCACAAAATATTTATATTTATTTCTCTTTTACCCTGAGAGTGAAATGCAGTAGTGAAAGGAAGAAAAAGAAAATGAAGGGAATTTCTTGCATAAACCAGTATGAACACATTAGTGGTTTTTCGATTCATTGGCTTTTCAAAAAATTTCACATTAAATTCTGCCTGCAGAAAGACTATGGACTGATTATCTATACAATTTCTTAAAAACAAAACACTTCCTAACAGCTAAAAAAAAAATAAGGCAGAGAAACTTTTAGGATTCTTGTATGTTATGTAAAACTTTACAGACTACTAATGGAAAACACCAGATTAACTCTCAGAGTAAATGGACAAAACTATTAACATTACCTCTTATTCAAATTCAGTCAACTGATTACGTTCTTTCTTTTGCAGCTACTCTCTGATTGTTTTTCTAAGACATTTTAATCTCTTTCTTTCACTTCTAAGTTCAGATCATTGGCAGCTTTATCATTCTGTGCCTGCTGATGAATTGAGAATTAACACTATCTTTGGTGCTTTATATTAAGAGCATTTCTGGGGTATTCTTGCAGAAAACATTAAGAAAGTATCACAATCTGATTACCCACCTGATTGCTTTCTTCCCATTTGTTCATTTGACTAGTAACCAAAGCACTTTTTGGACTGTTTATCTTGTATTTCCTGTATTTCTAGGAGCACCTCAGTATTTTCTTTCCTCTTTGGTCAAGAGACACACAAGGCCCAGTGGAGAATCCAGGTGCATTCGCCTACACCCACACACAGTCTGCTCCAAAAATTCTGAGATCCATTTCCAAGCTTGTGCCTTGCAAGGAAACTTCTCCTCAAGTCTACCTTCTTATAGTCTCTCCACAGGTATGCAGTGAACATGCAGAACACAGAAAAATGAGCATATATGCCTTTTAAAATTTCATACATAGAATCTTTTTGGTGTTTTGGCTATAACCAGATGCTCTTTTCAGTCTTCAGTCCAGGCCACCACAAATCCCAGTAATGGGGGGAGTGGAGGAGTTTAGGCAGCCCATCACTTACTGTTATCATCTGCAAATTACCTGATAAGAAGAGGAGTCTCCAGGAAGGAACAAGTAGTGCTGGGGCTGAAGAGAGGAGAAATTCACCCAGTTCCCAGTTCAGAAGAGAATATCACTTTTATCTTTGTCTCATCTGCTACACTCAATAGGCTAATTTAACTTTCCAATGCCCTGCTTTTAGGAGATGGAAGAGGCCACACAAATTCAGCACGAATTTCTGAAACAGAAAGTCCATTTTTTCGACAAGTTACTCAAAAGTTTATAATTCCAAGAGAAAATATTAAGCCCCTAAGAATGGAGTTTGTCAGGAATGTTATTGTCCAGAATGTAAACTAATGACAGCTGGAGCTGTGTTTAGGACACACCTCTAGGAAGGACATCAGTTTGTCTGGCACTAATGAGAGGAAATGAGAGCTTTGATTTGCCTCGTAGCATTCCAGCCTGTGAATGCACTGCCTCTGAACATCTTGGTAGGTCCTTATCTGTGTAATCAACTCCTGCAACACCTTTGAGGTGATAATTGTTGACAAATATCAGTCAGGTCATATCTGACAAGGCTGTTGCCTGATTTTACCTGAGATTTTGCATAGACACCTACAACAGATTTTCTCAAGGCAGTGTTAAGCAAACAAAAGAACACTAAATAGATAGAAATATTTTTGTTTTGAAGCTTTTAAATTCATTGTTGGGTAATGTGATGTAGCAGTCTCATGGCTCATATGCTTCAAACAAAAAAAATTCAAATCCCTCAAAAAGGCAGAGGATGGTGGAACATCCCAAGTTATCATTTCATGACTTTTAGTGTAACATGTTAGAACATGCAGTTTAGGCAGGAGAATGCTATTTTCAGCAGGTTTTATCAAAAGTCATGAAGCCTCATTTCAACAAGAAACATCATCTGTCAGTTCAAGAAGGAGAATGAATGATAATCTTTGTTTAAAAACTGCCAAGGAGTGATTCAACGTTCATCAACTCCCTTCATTCTCATTAGCAGAATTTAAATACCCAATTTAGCAACCTTTCACTTTTCCTTTTTAGATGATGGTGTGTTACTAAACTCATTTTATAGAGAATAATTGATAATAATACTCCCCTTCTTTCTGTGAAATCCTGAGATGTTTCACGAAATAATTTCCATTTCACCTGGAACATTTTCCCTTCTGCGGTACCTGTGGAATCAACCCAATTGTCTGTCTCTTTCAGAAATCATTATGCTCTAGTGCAAACCATCTCTTAGATGTTTTTATTACTTCTGAGAGGTTTACCTGCTGATGGATGCAATGTAATTGGGCACAGATGCTATTTGCCATGAATAGACAATCCAAACTTCCCAACAATTGCACGGCGTCGAGTTCCTCCGAGTGCACACAAAAAAAAGCTTCTTATTGTTTTTAATTTTTATCCAGCTGGCTTGAAAATTGCAGCCACATGAAAATGTTCCCTGAATTAGGAAAGCAAAGAAAGCTCTCTGTGTCGTGGAGCTTCAAAGGCTTCGTGGTCTTGATCTTCCTCGCTTTGAAAAACCTCCTGCAGACTTCAGCGGGATTTGGAACAGACCTTCTGTGAGGTACAGAAACCAGACCCACTTCGGGCATCCTCCGTGTGAGTTCTCTAAACAGAAACTAATTAATATTTTGACATTTTAGAGTAGCAAGTTGGTATTTAAACGGGAATATTTCCAGAGATCACTGCGCTCGATATTGAACAATGCAATTACTGACATCAGAAATATGTCATTTCCATAATGCTATAGATTAGTGTGCCCAGAGCAATGGACAAGGCATATCAGCAGTACTAAAGAGCAGAGAAAAAAAAACAAACCACTTATGAAAATTCTGTAAATATCAAAACAATTCAAAAGGCTGACCTTTCGTGGACATCCAATAACTTAGATATTTATTCTAAGTTTCTCTGAAACGACAAGAAATCAAAATTGGAAGGAGGTAAGCTTGAGGGCAGGCTTCTGCTTGGCATTTCAGAATTCACATGTTTTTTATCCTGCAGAACAGAGAGTGGTCCCTCTCAAATTTGCATCCCATCAGCACAGAAATTGCCTGCCTTTTTCAGTTACATAGAAACCACAAAGAACTTACAGCTTATGTTTCCAACTCTGCTGTTTTGAGCATTCTTATAGGAATTACTTGCTGAAAATAGGTATTTCAATGAAGTCAAATGGATTTATGGATGTAGCACACAAAGGTTTCACAGGTAAAGCTTTCCTGGAAAAATCATTGGTGGGATATAGATGTGCTAAATAGACAAAAATGCCTCACAGCTGTTCTATTTCTGACACCCACACATCGTGGATTTTGTTGGCAATCTCTAAAATAAAAAATGTTTAAGCCCTTCATTAATTAATTCCTTTCTTCTAGGCACTGCCTTGTGAAATCAAATAGAAAAACAGGACCTGCTAAATGGGTAATATTGCTAAAATTATTATTACCAATCTACCTTTCTTATTTTTTTATTCCATCTTAACTTGGATCTGCTAGAAGAATTTCAGATGGACTATGAATACGCATCTTAAGGGCTACAAATTGCACTGAAATGACTATTAAAATCTGCAACTAAAAAGCATCTGCACGAACCCAAAGGATATTCAGTGTTTTTTCAAGCTTCTGGCTTCCCCCTCAGAGATCTTGAGAAAACAAGTCCCAACATTCAGCTTCTTTTGCTTGACCACAGAACCACACTCAAGGCATTTTGGTACCTTTCATGTGCTTCTTATATGAAAAAATCACACAGGAGAAAGAAAATAAGAAAGAAATTACACACCATGTGTGCAAGACAATGTCTATTAAATGTCTATTTATGTCTACTGACACAAACAAGAGCTGAATGTACAATGAAATGACTGTACTTTATCAGGTAAGAAATATAAACCATGTTAGCAGCTTTGCTCTGCTTCTGTCTCCTTCCAGATTCAATACCTGCTCTTAGATTTAAGATAACTTTTTGCAACGTTTTCCCTTATCCTTTTTCATGTAACGATGTGACAATCACTTGACAGTGTGGGACTGTCCCCTGGCTGTCAGTCAAGAGTCTTGTTCCTCAGAAGACTCACATCACATCACATCCCAGGACAGCAATCAGTCTGGTCAGCCAAGTATATTCTCAGGGATCTTTTCAGTGAATTATATCAGAACCATGTATGCAAAACCATCTGTTAATGTAGGCAGTTATTTATGTTTGGGGAAAAAAACCCTAAACCTGTATTACTGACTTATAGAGTATTGTGCAACAACAAGGTACGTTGAAAAAAAAACAACAACAAACACGCCCCCAAAAAACAACAACAACAACAACAAAAACAACAACAAAAAAACCCACCAAAAAACCCCCAAAAACACCACTGCTTCAGATTTGGAATGTATCATGTAAAAGCTTCATATTTACATATGGTGGTGAACACAATGCTGAATGGGGGTTTATTTCACTCCAAGCTCATCTCCAATCACATACCTGGATTAATCTATTAGGTCTCACTTCATCCCAGCATGACTGGTATTTCTCATTCAGGAGCACTGGTTTCTCCCCAGTGAAGGTACCAGGCAGTGTCCAGAAGGTAACAGAGATGTTCAGAGGGTTCAGTCATCTCTGGAAGTGCCTATTCTTTAAAATACCCTAGTGGTAAGCAGGGGGATTGTGGCCTTTTGGCAATGGCAGGCATCTCAACACCAGCATTAAAGGTATGTTCCTGCTGTCATTTCCAAATGTGCCTAGGTAAAGTGCTAATCTTTTATTGCCATGAAATGTATATGCTGCCCCATTTTCCAAGAGCCTGGGGATGCTGTTTGGTGGGCCACAGGCATTTGGGATCATATATTTAAAGGCACAGATATGTGTTTGAGTTTTAAGACTACCTTAGCTTCCTTTAAGACTTTCTAAAGCAGCAGAAGTCTAGAGCTCAGGCACCTCTTTGCATCTGTAAACAAAATTAGAAGTGCTGCAGAGGGCTTAAAGCAGAATGATTAACAGCAACTGTAAGCACTGGGTAACTTGAGATTTGCACCCACACAACAAGAACAGCTCAAAGGAATGAAAATGCAGAAGTGTGATAGAACTGGGCCCTAGCCCCTAATGGGTGCTGCTGTCACAGGAGAATTAACATCTAATCAGCTATTTAAATTAAAATGTCTAAGCATCAAAATTAACTAAATGCCTTAAGCTGGGGCATTTAGCCAGGAAACGCTAAAATACACATCAAAGAATATTTCTAGACGAAGGGTATGAACTCAAGGGCCTAAAAGTGAGAGAAAAAAAAAGCTCTGAGCGTTTTACCTTTAAAGCTGGAACACACAGAGGAGTTGATGCATGCCAGATGCTACAGGGCTATAAGGTTGGCTCTTGCCTGTGGCAGCAGAATGATGGATACAAGTACAGGAGCTTCTGCTACTATGTGATTAGGTTACAAGTGGGAGGCAAGAGGTGGATGAATTGGGAGGCATTTGTAAATGCAGCAGTGACTCCATGATTAGGTCTGTCTTCCCTCTGGTAAAACTGACACCCTAAAAGCAAAAATATTACGCTGTTGAACAAAGTTAGTATAAGAAACAAAATCAGTAGGAAATTCTTATCTCAGTCTCTAACAAAGTACCAGCACTCAAGAATTCCTGGGTGTATATTCAGCTCTTCTGCAGAAGGGCTGAGGGTATAACGTGAATGTCAGGAGTCACATGGAGAATGAGGCGTAGCCAAAACACCTGAAATCAGAATTGTTTGTTGCCTCAGAGGAAACTGATAGAGACAAGTGGGCCAGAAAAAGACAACTTTGCTTTATCTGTGCAATTCTACTGCTACAGGAATACCAGTGAGTTGGATTAGAGAAGAACTGAAGAAAATGTAGTGCTGTAAGGAAACTGCTGTATTGTCACAAGACTGCTGTACTGATTATCCTTAATGCCTGAGATTTTTCAGGAAACCATGGAAAATATGCCTATCCAGCCTGTTGCACTGAGGACTGACAATGCTTTTAATCAGAAGTGATGCTGAATGTTTGCCATCATTAGAGACAGTACTGCAAAAACTGAAGGCGGGTAGGACTCAGCATCAAAAATAGTTATGCTTCTTTGAGACTAAAGCACAGCTAGGCTACAGGACCAAGGCAAAGATGAAAGCTGTTTCTATGAAAGACAAGCTCATGACAGGTGAATGAATCTCAGTCATGTAGAACACAGTTTGGCATGTACAAATCTGGGCAAAGCAGGAATCTTGTCTTGTTCATCCCATACAGCTGGAACAATTTTGCAATATAGTATGGAAAGTAGTAAAAAAATGGTTAGTTGGGTGTGTTTTCATCTCTCTAGCTATTGCTTTTCCCAGCTGCAACAAAACTGAAAAAAAACCCCAACCCAACCAACAAAAAAAACCAACAAAACCAAACCAAACCAACGAACCAAACAAAAAACCCCAACAAAACCAACAAAAAACCAAACCAAAACCCAATCATTTTTAAACTTGTGTGAAATCCCTGTTACCAGCTCGACATGTCACACCTGACTGGTCAGACCCAGCTGTGAGAGCAGCCAAAGCACCTGGATGAGCACAGCACTCAGCTTTTGCCTGAAACTCCAGTGCTGAACTCACAGTCAGAGCCAGGGGGTATTCCTGCTATTCCCCTGTTATCCAATGTGGTCTGTGCTCATCTTGCAGAGAGTGTATTATCCATAGAAGATCAAAACTAGACCCCTGTAAAAATTTCCTCCCTCAGGGCTAGGCAGGATCCCAACATGTCTTGGGCATGCTGTGTGCTGCTGGGGCACAGTCAGGGGCACGGGAGCAGGGCTGTGACACCAGCAGAGGCTGTGGGGCACAGCAGTCACCTTTCACTCTCCAAACAAGGTGAGTGATCAGCTACCCAGCTCTTTGTGTGAAATGCACCGCTGATAAGAGCAGACCTGGCCAAAGCAGCAGAGATGTTTGTGCAGCTTTAGATGCGGCAGAAAAAGCTCGTAATCCTGGAGACCCTTCTTGCTCATGAACGCCTGAATTCTGCCATGAGATACACTCTGTACGCCTGTGTTAGTGACAGATGTCCTTCTTAGAGCACCTGCATGCTCCAGAGAGTTAGAAGTACACAGAAAGGCCTTGACAACCAACCAACCTCCAACAGAGAGCTCAGAGAAACCTTTCCTAAACAGACTCTTCTGGAGGTCCAGCCACAGGCACTACCCCAGATTTTAAAGCTCTCCTGAAACAAAAATGGAACAAAAATCAAACATCCCCTTTCCATCGTGAGGTCCAGATCTTACCTTTTTTTTTTTTGAGAGTGGGATGAATAATTGATTAAAAAGAGACAGCATTGAAAAAACGAATTGCCTCCTCCAAACTAAGTCTGTGAGCTCTGACAAGACCAAACCTTCACAAGTTTTGAATGACAAAGATGGTAAGAATTCATTCAGAACTAATCTAAGCTGTGATGGTGAGACAAGTATAAACCAAGCTTTTCAAAATCAGTTTGTGCATATCCCTCCAAATAAAGAGTTAAGCCAAAAGAACCTGACGTATATCAGGTGTTTTACGAGCTATCTTCCCTCCAGTATTGTTCTGGAGCAAACTGGATCCTTGTTATTCAAAGAGCATTACACTCCTGTTTGAACTCTAAGGAACCATCAGTACAGGGTTTGCTTATGAAGTGACATGGAGTGCAAAGGTCCTTTGCTTTTTGTAATGATTTTCTGAAGGAAAAGATTCAGGAGGATTTCAACCTTCTGGGAACAGCAGACACTGGGAGAGTCTACAGAACTAAAGGAGTCAAAGAGTAAAAGGTAATGTGAAAGAAAGCAACTCTTGCCATCTGAAATGAAAAAACTTTAAAAATATCTTTTTTTTTTCCATAAACTACGAACAAGAAATGGGTCAACAGTGTGAGCCAGTTGCCCGAAAAGATAAGGGACTTTCTTCCCTGTCTCTTGTTTCCTGTCTATTCTGTAGAACTTTCCCTTCATCCTCTTTGTTGTATGATTAATACAAAGCTGCGTGTTTCCTACAGTAACTAAGTAGATTAGTTTCCTGTGAACAGAACAGTTGCTTTAAAAAGGCCCTGTATCACTCCTGAAAACAGGAGTTAGGCACCGAAGGAACTTACTAATCTCTGCTGAAATTTCACCCTCAGCACACCGTGTGCCTCCCTTCTCCATCTGCAGGCTGGAGATAAGAGCCTTGGAATGTGGTTGCTGCTGTCATCTTGGGAACAAGAGAGGTAGAGGGAAAAAAACCCCACAGCAGCAGTGAGCACTCGAGCTGGTATAATGGCAGTGCTGCACTGATAGCATCCTTTCTTGGGCACTGGGCAAAAATGCTGCTGTTCCCCTTATCAATTCAAGTACACTGGTTCTCACCAGTGGAGAATTTGACCTCCTGTGGCTTGGTTGAACCTTTGGAAAACCTGTATGTAAAACCATACAAATTAACATGGGTGCATTCCTGCTGCTGTCAGACTTCCTGTACACCAATGAAAATAGAATCCATGACTTCACAAGAATTTACTTAATGGAGTAACAGGTGACTACACATTCTACAGGATCCCTTATAAAACAGTCTAAGCAAGAGTTATCTCCATGCTCAGTTCCCTGGTCAGCAATGCTGATGTTGACTGCTGTTTACCTTTAAAACTGCCTCTTTCCAAGTAAAGTAAAATAAAAGCAGCAAGTAAAATACAGCTGAGGACTTGGGCTGAGCCTGAAAGGAAAGTTTCAAGTGCTGAACAAAACACTGAGTCAGCTCTAATTTGGGATAAACTACTGTAAAGGTCTTATAACATTTAGAACTTATCAGTTGTGGTTATTGAAAGGTTTATTTGGTCTGTTGATACCAAAAACAGTGAAAACTAAACCTCAAAGGTTTGGAAATTTCAATGCCTGAATTGTCAGGTGAGCCTTTGGGTCTTATGTTGATGCACAAGTAAAACATTTCACTGTGAAATCTGAAAATACGCTTCACTTTATAAATTTCAAATTGTATTCATTAATCCTTTACTGTTAAAGTCAAAATAATTTAAAATATCATTTTTCTTTTACATTAATGTTTCAATGGGCTTCGTACAACCACAAAAGATAACAGTACCGTGGCATCTAATTTCTAATGCTGGACCTACTGGAGGAGATCCCCCACTGGAATAGGAGGATTTGGCACCTATTTCTTCCTCTCGATTTCACACCATCTCAGGCAGAAGTTCTGTCTCTAAGCCTTCCAGTTAAGAAAAAGATTTTCTACACATCTTATTCCTGTGCCAATGTGGAAACCCTTGTTTATGGCTGGGACCAGACTTTTTGAATATTCATCTTGAATATACGTGACCAGCAGAGGGATGATCACATCCTCGGTTCTGGTGGGATCCACGGCATCCCCTCAGATTTTGTCCTTTCATCTTGCCCTGGAGGAAGCAACTCCATCTCTTACACAGCTTTTATAACTATCACAAGGGGATCAAGTGCAACAAGCATCAAGTAACTGATACTTAAAGTATTTGCACACTGCTTGGCCACATCACTTTGTGTTATGATGACGACACGAAATGCGAGCGTTGCAGCAAAGTAGTGCTGCCCCATCCTAATCAATCAAATCCAGAGGCAGCAAAGCTCCTAGCAGCTGGAGGGCACAATCCAGCCTGGAAAACAGTGGAGGAAAAGGTATAGAGATCTGCTGATGTGCAGTTCTTAATGAGCAGAGCAAGCAGAAATACAGGGAGCCACAAAAATCCCCAACACTTTGAAGCTCCAGGAGCAGAGCAGCAGCCTCGCTAAGGGGAGTTTGTTTGCTCTCTGTTCCTAAACAAGGAGGCAGAGATGGTAGTTTAGATCTGGCAACTCCTTTAAGCTCAAACTTTCACGCTGAGCAAACCACAAGTATTCAGATTTAAAGCTGAGGCATTCTGGAATTTTATAACTCAAGTGTGTGAACACCACTGATGCAAATCACACTCAAGCTGCTCATCTGGGGAAGGTCCACACTTCCTACCTTCATTTCCCTCGAGTTTAACATTTTGAACTGCCCTTTCTGCAGGTTTTTCACACTCCCTGAAATTCAGCAAAGAATCAGAACTGATGCTCTGGTGTCCTTCCCTGAAGACAATCAGTCCATGTCCACACGTGCTGGGTTTGGCTGAGATAGTTTGTTCACAGTAGGCATTTTGGGGCTGTGCTTTGGATTTGTACTGGAAACTATGAACAAAACCAAGGCTATCCCAGCTGAAACCAGCACACCATGGATTCATTAAATGACATAAATATGGATACAGGAAAAATGCCTACCTGTGAATGAGAGGAAGCAACATTGTTCAGACAGGATATTCCAGCCTTCTACTGTGGGAGAATACAAATGATTATTTAGCCAATGCAGGGCCATATTCCATCTGTGAAGCCTCCCTGTATCCTTGTAGCAGTGAAGTCTGCACAGCTGGCAAATTTGAAAAAAAAAGCGATTACAAGAGGCATTTTGAAAGTCTGGGAAACTCTGAACAGTAGTAAAGACTAAATATTAATTATAACAAGTATCATTCAAATGTCTTATAGGACTCCGAGGTACTAATGAACTCTGTTAAGAGCAATAATCAGGTTACAAATTAAACTATTGGATTATATATTAGGCGAGCTTGAGTTTGTTGAAGGTTTCTGCATAATGAGGTTATTTTACCTCTTGATACAACAAATCTAATTTTCCATGTTTATTATGACATCTTATTAAACCGCTGTAGAGGAGGAACATTAGGCACACATTTCAGAGAGGAACATTAGAGGCTCAAAGTCCAAGGTAATTTAAAAAGGAACATCAAGTGTTCCTTTATGACATTATTATTTTTAATCCATTTGCTAGCAAAAAATAAAACAAAAATAAAAAAGGGGGAAAAAAAGAGCTGGTAGCTAATGCCTCAGCTACAGTAAATACATCTTGATATTCATGTTGAGCTTTAAAGACTGATTTTTTTTTGTTTGTTTGTTTTTTAATTCTAAAATCCCTGTCTTTAATATTAGCAAGTCACAAAGTAGTCATGATCACAGGTTTTCCTTTTGTGTGTGTATCTAGCAGTGCTACCCAGAGAGGCTGTTCCACTACTTTGGGGCACCTTGATTTAAACTGAAACGAAAACTGTAAGTGAAAACAAGGGGTATGAACAGTGAAATGACGTAGTTTTATAACACATGATGATGCTTTACTTTTTTTAATTTAAAATTTATGGATATGAAATGTTGGTTTTACTGCTCAGAACATGAACACATTAAAATACAGATCATGACGTGTGCATAAAACCACATAATGCTGCACAAGCCCTGATATTCTTTTATCAAGCGACCTTCAGAACTTACTTAAAAGCAAAAGGACTAAATGAAATATGGCCAAAAGGTCAAGTTGTGAAAAATTATATATATTCTAGCCTGCATACAATTGTATGTGCAACTTTATGCTTTTTCAGTATGCAAGGCAGAAAAAAAAAATTGAATATGTTTTCTATTGGCATGGATTTAGCAAAAATCCCCACACAAAGCAAAATATCTCTAGTGACACATAGAACTAAAGCCTTTATACACTAGGTCAAATTCCATGAGGGGATACAAGAAAATTTGCCTGCTGTTAGAGCCAGTGGGAACAAAGAAAATAAAGTCAGATGCTACTGAAAACAAAGTTTTCAGTGGCAAGACTTAATACGAGAGCATTTATAACAATTGTTTCCATGCAACTACCTAAGATGCATCAAAATTATCGGTGCGGTAAAAAAAACACCCTCCTTTTTCCAGGAACTTATAAAATATCTTCAAACAACTGTTAGGCTGTCTCATAAAAATAGCCTGGAGATCAAAATGCTGCCAGTGACCTGTGGAGCAGCCAGGCACGGCAATCCTGGCTGCCAGCAACCTGCCAGCTCCCTTTCCCTGGAGAAGCCTGGCCAGACCTGCCATCTTCAGAGCTGGAATGCATCAGAAATGCTTGGAGCTCATTCTATAGCTCTGGGTCATTTCCTTCTGATTTTCGTTCTCTCCACCTCCCTTAAAACGCAGTTGAACAACTCTGTTGCACACCAGGAACATATGGAAGCATCACTCTACCCTCCACTTTTCCCAGCCTTTCTGATAAAGAAAAAGAATTGCTTGACATCTGTATTTTAGCTCAGACTTGTTAAAACAGAGAGAGTGATTGTGGACAGCTGCTGGAAACAAAAGCTGATGCTTCCTCACTGGCATTTGTCCTGGCAAACTCTCTGCACTGAAGATAAACCACAGACAAGCACCAGCCATTGGATCCATCACTCACAAACTGGAAGAGGTGGATTTTTTTATCCTGCAAGTCTCTTACCCGCAGCCTGGAATTCATACAGCATTTTGCAAGGCACAAAACTGTCACCTATAAACTAAACACCCCATAGAAGCCTCAGGGAATCCAAGCTTTTCCTTCATTCACAACTTTTCCAGCACAGCCCTCAAAATGAGCCGGGGACATTTCCAGACATCTCTTCATAGAGTCCCTAATCTGCCCTGGCAATAATACAATGGTGAGAGGATATTGTCCTAAAATCTCCTAAGGAGCAAGGAAAAAAAGTGGTTTTCAATTGGCAATGAACAAAGCTGCAGAGCTGCTGGTTGTTTGTCATCTCTAGTGTCAGATCCTTGAGGGTTTTTTTCTGTACAATTTGATTTATTCATTCTATTTCTGTGTGTCATGTTTCTACAAGCCTCATTACACGGTTACGGAAAAAATACTGCAGATGAATTTTTGTTATCTGAAAAATGAGAATGCTTCCCATGCTAAATGGTTCAAGGTTTGTTAGGTAGGAAAGTCATTATGTAAAAAGAACTCTCGTGCAAGAAACTCCAGCTTTTTGACACCATGTTCTTGAACTTCTCCAGCTAATGAAGGATTCTACATAATGATATCAAGCCTGCACATTCCTTTGGTAAAACATAAATAGGCAAAGAAAGGGTATGTAAGGAAATTTTCCTTGAAATAAAAATGTATAAAAGCAATTGAATTATTTGACCTTTGAGCTTCTTATTTTTTTTTAACTCCTCAAAGGATTGCCTTAAAATTAAATCTTTAGTGCTGACTGAAGTAAGGATGATTACAGTTTATAATACAGAGTACTCCTGTGTGTCTGGTCTTGAAGTGTTTTTGAAGCCCACACCCAAAGTGAAGTATATGCTGTAGAACTTACAAGTCCATATCACATTTCATAGGTACATTCTCAGATTCCTGGCAGCCAATTTTTTGTGCCTGAAGAAAGGAATAAAATTAATTTCTTCTTGTGACTAGCTCTGAACTGTGAGCTGAGCATACAGTGCAACTCACAGAGGCGCAGAGATCTGTTGCTATTCATGCTTGTCAGTGCATATGCACATACACCTGCCTTAACTCATGACTAAACCAAGCCTATTAACTAATGGCCATTCTAAGACAATTCCTGCTTCAGGTTTATATGCAAAAGAAGGAGGTTAAAAAATTTCTTTCCAGGAGCAAACTAGAAAAAGCCCTTAAAATTACAAACATGCCTCTCTGTTGACCCTCCAGCCTGTGTCATCAGCATTGAGGGAGAAGGAAGACTGAGTCCTGCTCTTAATATGCTTTTCCTTTCACGTTATACCTGCTGGCCATTTGCAGAAGTAATAGATATTTTGGTGTCTACCCAGCTATACCGTAACCCACCCTGTATTAACAGAAACCAGTGACCCTTTTAGTCAAATGCTAGTTCATTGCTACAACATGTCTCTTCACTAACTTTAATATCATACATTTTTAGGTAAACAGCACACACCTACTCAATCCTGATGTTAAACTCTCAATTTATAAGCACATATAAATAAATGTGCATATAAAAAAATATATTTGAGTAATGTGTACATTTTTCTGTGACAGATATACATACCAGTTTTGTTAGAACTTAAGTTCATGCTGCAACAAGCATTGCTGGTTTTCTCTCCCTTTGCTTAGTGAGTAGATATTCTATTAAAATGTTCTTTTTTACATTCTGGGGATACGAACTTGGTTGTGTTTAGTGATGAGTTCTTGCAGGTTAAGAAAAGCCTTTTATTCCAAAACACCTTACCTACAAGGAGAAAGTGTCCTATATTCCTGTATGATAAAAATAACTCCACATTTGTGCTTTGTGAAGCATTAGCAAAGCTGAAGTTAGTCAAAATCCTGTATTCAGTGTTCTCCTCAACCTTTTTGAATCAGAGAGAATGAAAGAGAGAGATACCCAGAAGGGCAAACAGAAATCTGTGCTAGAAATCTGTCACCAGGACTGCAGGCTTTGCTACAAACAGCACAGCAGTCAGCAGCGTGGGCAGCCAAAAGAGTAAGCAAGGTCATTCAGGAAACTGCCACCACAGACCTAAAAGCTGCTAGGAAAAATATAGGAATTGTAGCAAGTACATTTAAATAACACAGAGGTCATGGCACAGCCCGTTACAAAGCACCAGGACTGACACTCCACCAGGGCTTGGCTTAGTCACTGCTGAAGGAGCTCAAGAGATTTGTGCATTCCCTTTTTTGCAGAAGCTGCCCATTCATCCACACGTAAAAAAAGCTGAGTTTTATATCACGTTGCTACACAGGGTCAGGGGGGCCATGATCTCAGCCACCACCACAACAAAACAAAAAGTTATTTCTCCTGTCATCTTTATCTCGCTCATAAAAGCGACACTTCCTTCGAGAGTGGGGCACGTGAGAATGTAACACGTATTTGGGCTTGAGAGAAAGTAAACAGATGGTTCCTCCAAAGAGAAATAGAAGAGTATGGGGCATTGTAAAAAAGTTCTTCATTTGTAGTTCTGCACATACTCTGTAGACAAGAGTAAAGGGCGTGTATACGAGTTGTTTTTCTCCCTTGGCATAAATCCAGCAGTACCAAGGGAGCTGGGAACTCTCCCAGTCACAAGAGATGAATGTAAGCAATTCAACGGATGTGATTTCTGAAGAACTCTGTATTTCCCTGTTCTGCTGGGGGAATTAGATCTTAAAATGGCATGGAACTCCATCAGCAAAGACCTCTTGCTGCTTATTGGTACAGAGAAAATGAGGAAAGGAGAGTATTATCCCCTAGCCATGATATACAGAGGTGTTTGCAGACCTTCAGTCTCAAAAGGTGTGTGACAAAGCAGCACAATTCAGGCCTTTCCAGCAGAGCAGAGAAAAACTACAGGGTTTTTCAAGTGACATGAGGCCAGGTGAGTCCTAAATTGGGACTTAGCCTTGATCTTATGCAGCTACAGAAAGGCAAAGTCTATTTATGGTTTATTGAGACACCAGGTCCTTCTCTGCCTACATAGACAGAGTAACTGAATAGGATGGTGGTCGTGGGCCCACATTAACTAAACCAGAAGATACAAGGCCCTTCTCAGCTCTAAGTTGGTGACAAGAGCTGTCTGATTTTGAGATTACCACTACTTTTTCCCCTTAACAAGTGGTAACACTAAAATCCTTCAAAATTTTACCTTTTCTCTACCGTTCAAATAACTCTGGAGCTGTGACTAATGAAGAGAGAGAAGATTAGAAAAAGGCAAAAGAGCTGCAACCAGTGGCTTTTAATAGTGAGGCTCATGACCATCAGTCTTTCAATCAGTCTTTTCATGACCACTAATTAACAAGTACTGAGTGTCTGGATTTCTTGTTAATGAAACAGGTGTGCAAGAGTTTAGGAAGATATTACCTGAAACATTTGCTTGCTTTTCTTTCTCAGTTGCCGACGGAGATGCTGAGCTGACAGCTGCTGATAAACGAGCCTCTGTCAATTTGAATTAATCAAATTTTCACACAGATAACTGAAGGCTTCCGTAAAGGCTGTTCAAAAGAAGAATTTCCAAAACAGAAAACGAGGTTGTTTTAATTTGTATAATTTCACTGAATAACTGTGATTATTCAACATTTTTTAATTTTGATACTGTATTCCATTAATAATGTAGTATTTTCTCCATTTATCAAGCATACATATTTCCTTCAATTCATTTATTTGTTCTAATATATTATATTACCTGTGTATACTTCATTCAATTTACCTATTTTTACTTTTCTGTTTGCTGACATTAATGCAGTTCATGAGGTACATCTCAGAAAGTCTTTGTTAAAAAATGTGACGTTGTGGTTTTAGTCTAGAGATGCAAAAAAAAAAAAAAATGAGAAGGGAAAAAATTGAATTAGAAGGTAGATGGATTTTCTCCTTTTTTCCCCCCTAAATTCAGAACCTGAAGAAATCCCCCATTTAAAGTACCTTTCACTCACAGAATTTTTTAAAAAAAAAAAAGTCATCCCTAAGAGACAATTTTTGCTTTGCACTTTGTATCTACTTCTAAACGCTTTCCATCTGACAAGCATTTCAGGCGAGTTCAGCTACTGATTTTTGATCTTGCACTTTGAAATACCTGATTCAAACACCCCCACACCTCTGTCTTCAGAGGAGTAATGATCACCGGAACTACAGATCAGGGACTGAAATTTAATGCAGCTCTGATACATTTTCAGATGCTGGCATATACCAGATAGCACTGGCATAACAAGTGGTTTAACAATCTGGAGAAGAAGTTTCTTTGAGAAAGATCTAAAAGGTGATGCTATTTTTATAAGTCATAGCAGCTGAGCTGCTGTAGGGGATACCTTCTGGAACGGTGCTATCAAACCGGGATACAACTGGATGACTAGTGTGTCTTATCTTTTGTCTGAAATATCTTACTGTATAACTCATTATTTGAGAAGTATGTCGAAAGCTTTTTCTGCCTCTGAAAAAGCGATCTCCCTTACTTCCTTAGCCTTCCCATTCTTTCATGCTAATGACTGAAGAACCAAATATTCTACCAAAGACAATCGAGTTGGGCCTTCAGCATTTAATGCAATTATATTTTCTTGAGATGCATAATAAAATTCTAAAACATAATGTATTTCCCCCCTCCCATTACATCCAGGATGAATTTTGAAGCCTAACTTTGACACTGTACCAGAAGTGAATGTATGCCAACTGTAGGAATAGCATATTAGTTTCATATGAAAGCTTTGTTCAGACATTACTTCTCTGTATTTGCAGATGTGTTCACTGATAGGATCTAGAAGGTGCTAATACAGTCATACATTTCATTGCCTACTAGAAATATGATTAATCCTAACAACACAGTTGTAGTGGGACACAGAGGGCTCCTTGGAATTTTCCCAGGTGACAAAGACAGCCACGGTCTCACCTGACTGTGCATGACAGGTAGCCCTGGGTCAACAGGGTGATGGGTGATGGGTAGAAGTGGAGCTGTCATTGACCTACCAATCCCAATGGAATGGGTTGTACAGCTGCACAAAATCCGGATCTGCTGCTTGAAGGAGCTCAAAAATATAACCTGAAAGAGAAACAAACAAAAGCGTTGCATAAAAGGATCTGAAAGTTTCTCCGTTCATTTGGTGTGCGGAAAGTATCAGAGTGATGCCCATTCAAGGCTGAATGTCTTCACCTGTCTTCATACATTAATTTTTAAATAAGGGATTTGACCACAGTGTCTACCACTCTCAGGAGCCAGGAGGCTCAGAAACACAGGAGAGTCAAAACCAGTGAGAAGAAATTACTCTCTGAGGGTCTCTGCTTGGTCTTGGAGGAAAGGGACATTACTCCAGAACGTGTCAGAAAATGAGCAAAGAAAATAAAACTACACATTATGATGTTAACTGGTGTTAAATCCAGGGACACTCATGAGGGAGAGCTGAGCTCTTCTCCTGACAAAAGCTCTTGTGCAGGTTTTGGTTCACTGTATAAGGAAGGGAAAAGATAACAGCAATTTCCTTGATTCAGCACAATAACATGGCCATTTCCTCATTGCCCATAGGAACAGATTCTCTTTTTCCCCTCAAAGAACCATTATCTGCCTTCAGCAGAGATAAAAACACATAGCAAGCAAGTGTACACAAAGTAGCAGCACCACCAGTCACGGACTGAAGTGGAAGAAAATAAAAATGATGCTTTCAGTATGAAGAGCAGGCTTCAAAAGATAGGGTTTTGCTTTTGAAAACAGCTAACGTTTCTGCGTAAGAAAACCAGGTCTGGAGAATTTCAATCTCTTAAAGATCCAAGCACCATAATTTATTAGAGCAAAATTAGGTTTTTTTCCTTCTTAAGTCGGCATAAATCAAAATTTAAATTAATCTATTCAATTATTTCCATTGTCAGCTTGTCAGGTTAGCTTAGAGATCAAGCTTAGTTTTCAAATTAACTATTTTTGTTGCTTTATAGCAGAGGTGAAGGAATAAGAAGCAAAGAATATTTTTATGTAGCTTATAAATTGAAAAAAAAAAAGAAATATTTGCAGTTTAGTTTTGACCATTTCATTTTTTTACTTCTGTAACTATGGCTGGGATAAGAAACATGGTGATGAAGTGCTAAAATGTTGCAAAAGTTCTTAGCTGAAACAGTTAGGAATCTGATTCTGTCATTGTTCTCATTGATCTGTGCAATTATCCCACAGAATGATAACAGGAATAAACCTTAGGTAATACCTAAATTTTGGATGTTCACCTGAAAGGCACCAGTTAACCTTCTGCAGCACAGCACATTGATGTCCTGATTCAAGACTAGAACACTAACTGGGAAAGCATTTTGGCCATATTTTTCACACACATAACTTGCACATTATTTGTTCAAAACCTGTGACTGAGCAGCAAGTGATATGTACTGACAGGCAATAGGAAAGGAAGTCTCACCTGAGCCCTCCCTCTTCCAGGAACAGCTAGCCCTTTTCCCAGCAAAATTCTCAGAGCCTCAGACAGATTTTAAGCAAGAATATGAGGCTACATGTTATCTGGAGATGCAGTCTCAGATTTTAAGACTGAAAGGTTCAAGTTGTTTATAAGACATTGTAAGTAAAAATAGCAACCCTCAATTATAGCATGTACATTAGAGACATTTTTTCCTAATAAATCTTTTAAATGTCTAGTTTCAGAAGGGAACACCGTCAAATTTGATTGAGTCCATGTATTATTTTTTGTACTGTCTTACCTGATCACCACAAATAGAATAAACCAAATTTCTCCTCAACTTTTAGCCAAGCTGCATTTAGTTCCATATAAGCAAAGCCTACCACATGAATACTTTTGAGTGTATACACACTGTTAATCTTGAGTCAAACCAGAAGGTTCTCAAACTACTTCATTCTGTATTTTATTCCTTCTCTGCCACATTCAGGAACAAGAATTGCTCTTCCACAAGTGGTGGAAGCCATGCTGTGCGTGGGTAAGATGATTTGTGGACCTGGATCTGCAGGCAATTTTCAATATTTTGAAATTAGAGATACGTTTTAAATACTATGTGTTTGCTTTCCATACATATACATACCGTGTGTATGTATTTTAAAGGTCACATAAAAGAAGATTAGGCAAAATGAAAGGCAACTTTTCAGAAGGAGATGTCAAACTGTCCTCAGAATTTTTTAAAGAGAGTGTCATTTTCTTCTTCAGCATAATATACCATAATTAACCCAATAACATAAACTAGCCCTGCAAGTCACACAATTTAACCCCTAAGGCTAAGTATCATTCTTACTACTTTAAAGAGTGAAACAAGACACTCAGGTAAAAATGAAATATAATAATGAAGTACAACGTGTATGAACAACAGTAGTTGTTTCAAAACTCCTTTTAGCAGCTGAAGGGAAAATAAGGCACAGGTTTCTGCACATCTCTGGCACTTCTGGGGACGACTGTAGATTTTGTGGCAGCCCTGTCTGCAGTACTATCAAGAGCACCAGTGACAATTAAAAACCAGTTTGTGTGCTTATGTCTGCTTGTAGCAGCAGCACGTCTGGGGACAGATGTGGAAGCCAAGCTCTGTCCCTGGATTTTGAGCCAGAATTGCTGTGTGAGTTTTAGTGCATCAGCACTTTACCCATTTTGCATGGAAACCACACCAAATGGGGCCCGGAAGGGTCAAAAAGTTCAGCCACAGGTCTCAAAGGAATCTGAATATGGGAATCATTTCCTGTTTTAGGTTTGCCTTTTGAGGATGCTTCACCACAAGCATATATTTATAGTTCCCCAGTTTTACAAACTTGCTCATTCTAGTGGAACATCACGGAAAACAACAGTTTAATTTAACATCTCTGTTTATCATAGACTTAGCTGTGTTACAAGACCTTTCCAATTTCAAACTGAGTGAAACAAATAAAACATAGGTGCCAGGTTCATTAGCATTTAATGAATAACAAATTAACTTGCCTCTGCTAGTAATCTGAACTTGTCTTACTCCTGAGTTTTTCCAATTATGTTATCTTCTTTCATGCAAATTAAAGGACTACACAAGCACAATTAGATGTGGCAGCTACAAACAACTAGGAAAGAGCTCAACAAAATAAATTACAAAACTCTTCTTTATTCCAGCGGAGCATGTATCAATTCAGATAACTGGCAGCTCTCTTCAGCTTTTATCTATTCCAACCCAGACAGGAAATAACTATTAGGTTTGTGTTCCGTGTGAAAATAAGCTATGACTTGTTCCTCCCCTCTTTCATTCTCTCTCCTTTCCCACTGTTTATGAACTCAGCTTCTTAATATTAAACTGATGGCCTAATCCCTCTCTTTGACTCAGATCTGCTCACTAGGGTCCATAAATACAGATTCCTTTGCTGATCTTAAAGAATTCTTTCTTTATGACATTATTTGTCCAAAGACATTCAACATTTTTCTTGAATTCCAGTTTGCCTTTAGCATCTCAAGCTCCTGCTCTTTTCCCTCAGCACCCTGCTACAGGGGAGCAGAAAGCTACATCATAGGGAAGCTTTAGACTTAGATTTTTTTTCCATTACAAAAGTAATTTGATTGTATTTTTCTCTAAAATCTTGTTCTATCTGTTGGGAGGAATGGAAATACGACAGACTTGCTGTTGTATAATTTTGGCTGTCGTTTTTGAATGATGTTTTAGTTATTACTGTCTAAAAAGAAAACAAACTTCTAAAACATAGTGTTCCAAAATGACTCTTTGTTCTTAAGAAGCCAGTTACTACTCTTGACATTTATCTTCCTCTAATACAAGAAAAAAACCCAAAATGCTTTGAATTATCAAAAAGCATTGCTTCAAAATAACAGTTATAAAACACTTTAGTAACAAAATGCTCATTTAGGTTTAACAGCAAACTTTTTCAAGTAAATCTAAGTAATTTAGTCAAAATTCACTGCTGTTGTCCCCTTGCTAGGGAAGGTAAAGCATTTGCTTCTCCTATGTTAAATCATATTTAACAACATCTGGATGATGTTGTTTGGCACCTTTGAAAATAAGAGTATCCAACAGCCTGAACCTCTAAACACATAAAGGGGACACGTGCTGAACTGATGCTTCCTTTTCTCTTTTTATCTTTTTCTTAAACTATTCTGCCTATAGAGCTCATGAACTAATTTGTAGGGCAAGGTTTAATTCACAATGTTTAGCAGCTGGCACCTACACAGACAGAGTTTGTGTACAGCCAGAAGAGAAGAGTGCAAAGCAGAAGCTTCAAAAAAATACATCATGGGCCTGCTCACCACCCACAGTTTTACTCAGCAAAGCTCAGCTGCTGCTCCCCATGGCTTGTTAATGAAGACACAGCTGGTAAAACATTCCACCTAAGCAGGAAATGGGAGCTCTTAAAACAAGTTAATGAGAACAACGTGAAAGACTAACTCACAGACTACACTGGAGGTGGAACAACTAGAAAACCAAACAATACCTGTGAAGTTTCAGGAAAGCAAGAGGATCAAAAATTGATTTTTGGCAGTTCCATGCAGTGGTAACACAGTACACCTCTACTTAGCTTAAATATTAGAATAATCCACTTAACTGGAGCAAACCTGAGAAACATCCCTCCCTGAGCCACTTATTTTTGTCTAGTAAAATTTGTCTTACAAAGGTTACAAAAATTATGCTCAGATACCCTAAAAATCAGCTGGGTTCTTATTCTATTCTGTCAGGGAGACTGGTGATTATTTGTATGCTCTTCTGACAGGGACCTCTGCGAAGAAGCTGACTGTATGACCAGCAAATCTTGGTAATTTGGGGGGAGTAAATGAGACTTCCACAGCCAAGTAACTTTAGAAGCAAAAGTCAAGGGATTTGGTGTCTGGAGCTCAGCTGACCAATGGCAAGGCAGTGCTGACTTTCTCCTGAGGCATTAATATAGGCCACAGATTAAACTAATGCATGAGACAATGCTACTGGCTCCTTCTTGCTCCCTAGAAATCAAGCAAAATAAATGAACTTGTTTTGTACCCCCTGGAGCACGTTCCAGATAAGTAAGTGACAGACAGTGCCAGTGCAAGGAAAGCAGGTTGAGTTGACGTGGAATTAATCTTTAAATGAAGTGGATATAGAATCCCTTTCCTTCCTAAGCACCATTTGTCAGCAGTAGTCACTGGTATAACCAGGGGTAACCAGGCCATAAAGAAGCTTTGAGTTCTTAGGGGAAGCATTTCATCAGACAATCTCACAGCAGTTCACTCCACTTCTGCCTGGCACTTAAATGTGCATTTAGGACAGTGCTACATTCATTATAATTTCTAAGCCAGTATGGAAAGTGATTTCACAGCAGGAAGAAAACTGGAATCTGCAATCCAGTGCAGCAACACATTGAGCTGCTGGTGCCTCCCCCCCCACCACCCCATAATAATATCTCATTTCCTTTTATGCTCTAAGGTTGAACAAGAACAGATGTGAGATGTTGTGATCACTGCTTTTTCTGCAAGGAGAATAGTTTAACGGTTCTGTATGGCAGGCAACAGCTTCCCATGTTTATTTCTCTGATCTTCTCAAGGTTGCAAACTATCTAAGCCAAAAAAAAAAAAATGCATTTTGATGTCTACAGCATTCTTCACAGTTTTTTGGTTTGCACCGATTAGCAAAAGCAGCAAGTTTTTATCTTGATTTTTTTAAGTGTAAATTGGAGCATTGGTAGCATAGGAAACTCCATGGGCAGACAAGTAAGCTTTGGGGCTTTTTAATATTAATAATTTTAATATTAATAAAGAAGCCTGCAAAAGTTTTGAGCCACACAGGATGTAAAAGATTGAAAGCACATTTCAAATGAGGACAGTAACAAAACCACTTCTAGACTAAATGAATAAATTGAAACAAAGCATGATGTGTGTGTGTGTGTCGGGAGGGGTCCTTTAAGCTGTCACTGCAGGAAACCTCTGAAAAGGGAACACAGAAGGATAATACAGACTCAAATAGCACTTTTCTGGCATCAGTCACATCAGTTGTGCTGCTTATTTTATCTTAGAGAGGAAGAACCAGCCATAAGGACATTCACCCATGTGTGTTTTTTTTTAGAGTTACACACATCTCCAAGCCCACCTTCCAAGACTGGATGAAACTTCTAGTTCAGTGTATTAACATCTCTGTCTCTGCCAATTACTACAGGCAATACCCAGCACCTTAAAACCTGCTCATATCAGTATTACCTTGAACACTGAACACTTGCTTTGTGTCTCATTTTATCTGCAAAAGCACAAAAGCTCCAATCTAGACTTGCATGCTTCTCCCATTCCCAAGGTTTGTTTCATTAAACTTCAGCCACACGGTGTAAATATGAGCTGCACCCTCACTGACAGCCCCCTGGGGGTAAATCTCAGCGTCCAGAGGGCAGAAACAAAGATCTCACTCATCATAACTCAGCGCAGAAAGCACCAAACCTGGATGTGCAATGCTGGTTCTCAGTGCCTCGTTTCAGAACTGAATTGAGTCAATCACAGTCAATAAAATACAAAGTACAAGGGCAGAACACCCTTGACTTTGTGCCCTCTCTCTCCCAACAGCTGACTTGCTGGGAAGCTCTGCTCATGCTGAAGCCTGTTATCCCTTTATCTAGGCACAGGAATCACATCTACGGGACTGTCAGCTTTACTTTTAAATGCATTTGTCATTCTCAGTAATCAGGACAAAATTATGAATTGTGAAATGTTTCTAACAGCATGTTTCTGTTTCCAATTTACTTGATAACAGTGACTTCAGTTTAATTTAGTACAGCCGAAGTTACATCTCAGATTCCCTCTCAGTGACTAAAGTCACGCTGCTTCTGCCCTGATTGCCCATCCATATTCTCCACCACAGCACTGCACTTCTAGCACGTTCTTTTTCTTGTGTCACATTGATTTACAGCTTACTTTGGGAAATGCTCACACTTCAACATTTTGATTAAATTACGATTCAGATATATTCCTCACCCAGAAATTCTCTTGGCTTCAGTAGGAATTTGCATGTGTAAGGAATGCAGAAGTAAACCACATTCATAACCAACACGAAGAAAAATATCACAGCCCTTCTACTGGCCATTTGCCTTATTTTTATCCAATTCTAACAGAATAAATTGATGGAAATTTTTTATTTTTTTATCAGTTCACTGAAGTTCTGTTAAGTGCAATCTTGCACATTTGAATAGTTTCATTAAGTGTTTGGGGGAATATCACACAAATACATTCATTTTCTCTGGAAGTGTAAAAGATTATCTTTTCTGTTCTACTGTTTTGCACAACTGTTTATAATAACAATATATTTCATTGTACTGTCCTATTTATGACATCTCTTTGTTCTTTCTGTGTTCTTTTGAGAAAAATACCTTCATACAATTTTTACTTTTACATACATTGAATTTGGTTTGTGTGTACATTCCAGGGGGACCTTTACCCTTCATGACTCAGACTTGATAGAGTTTTGCTTTCCTTCAAGATAGACAACATGCAGTCATTCAGCCAACAGTAACAGAATTAAAGGCAAGAATAATTAAAAACTCACATGAAAATAAATGGAATAACTGACATCTCATAGGAACACTTTGGATTTGCTTTGCCTGAAATTTTTTCTGATTAGAAATCTCTCCTTGTCACCAGCTCTCTCTAGAGATTTTAGATTTGTGTGAGCAGATACAGATATTTGTGCATGCAAGTGGGGAAAGTGGGAGTATAGTGGTCTCTGCATCCGTATTATTCACCCAGCATGCCCAATGATAAGTTATCTGATTTCAGTACAACACTTCACAGAGGTTTTGGCTGTTCAAAGTCACGTGCATCTTCCTATTTTCATGCATACCAAAAGCACTGTATTCAAAAGAGAGCACTGACATTCTATGTCTCCATTCTTTTGCTATTTTATATTCTAATAATTTATTGCTCACATAAAGCACGAGGATGCAATTCTGAGGATGGAAAAGGGTAAAGGAGGGCAAGTTACATTTCTATAGAAGAGCTTTGATCGTGCTATGTGCCAAATCCCAGTCAAATGGAATCCCCTCTCCACTTTCTGATGTGGGCAGGCAGTGACTGGCATTCACTGCCCCAGCCACGTCAGCTGCTTGGTGGGTGCTGCTGGCCCTTTCTGGTTGTTCAGACAGCTGATGCCTTCAAAGTAATTAACACCATTTTCCTAAATACCAGGGAGGATTTAAAAACTCAGTTGGCCGCAAGCACCATGGTTTTGATGAGCAGAACTCAGCTTTGAGGCAGAAATTCCACAAACGCACCGCTAATCTATTTTTCCTTTTGTTTTATCTTCCTGTAAACAATTTCATAGCACCAGATGCTGTTTTCTTTTTTTCTACAAAATTCCACTGAAAATTCTTTTGATATATCTGAGCTTTCTGCCAAAGCCTCAAAAATAGACGAGAAGATTTTAGTCGCAAAACCTTAAGAATTATTCCAAGAAAACATTTCAAAGAAGAGTGATATCTTTTCTTACTTTTTTTGAAAAACAGGAAAGCCTAACACATTCCTCTCCTTTCTTTCATCCATTTTACTAGCTGGAGTAGTTCAACTCAAGGACTTAAAAAAAGTGTGAAGTTCAGCTGGGAAAAGATCAGACACAACTTCTCAGTGTGTCTTAGAAGTCTGAGGTTTGGTGAACGAAGTTAACACCAGGTACCACAGCCCAGCCCTCCGAGTTGCTCAGTGCTCATTCTGAAGATCTCCGTTCTACTTCTTCCAATTGTTTCAAAATTTATTTCCTTATTCATTCCGTTCTGATGAAAGGCTCTGCAGAGCATTTAGAAGCAAAATGCCTCTAAAATGCTCCCAGGGTTTCATTTATAAACAGCTGGAAAATGAGCTAAACTGTGAATTGCATGTGCACTCTGCAGGGACCGAAATTTTAAAGTGACAGCTGAGGCAGTTCAGGGAAAACAGGAAAGTAGCCATGAATAATGGAATTAGATGAGATGCAGTCAAACCTCTCATTCAATTTCTACCTTTAAATCACTAAAATTATTTCTAGCAATAATAGTATAGGAAGTCATATGCTGTTTCAGCAATCCATTCATATTTAATTAAACTTATAAAGTATAAGCCCCAAGTTATCATTTTTGCCTTTTTGATTCAGGCTAAGGTTCATTTATTTTAACACCTTTGGGAGTTTTGCCAGTTAATAATTGAAGAGGTCATTTTATTATGAGCTGCTTCTTGGTATTCCATCCTATGTATGTATGTGTTTATTTAGTTTATAGTGAAGGGAATTTTCCAAATTCTGAAGGGCTACCAGAAGGCAGAGCCAGTGCCAGCTCTGGGTTGTTGCAAACAGTGAGGGTCTCAACTCATAATTTAAAACACAAGGAGAGACACTGTGCAGATCACTGGATTCAGATACCTGTGTGCTCATCTTTGATTTGTTTGCTAAAACGTGGTTCTGCAACTGCTGTGTCATAACCCATCAACATCTGCAGGGAAGTTGTTGCTAGCAAGGCACCATCCCTGCAGGATTTGCAGTCAGCAAGCAAAGCCCAGTCATGCTCTATGCTCGTGAATCCCTTCTGGTTTTTTTCCCCCAGGGCTTTCTAAAACAATGTATTTCTAAACCAATACCTTTAATAGCAAGATGCAGCAAAAGATTTTTTCAAAACACAAAATGTCATACTACCAAAAAAAAAAAAAACAACCAAAAAAGCATAGAGATTTTTTTCAAGGACAGGACAGGGGAAGGAGAGGAGGAAAGAAACAGCCACTATTTTAATTGGCTTCATAATGTCTTCTGATAGCAGGAAAAATGTTGTAAGAAACCCTATAAATACATTCAACACCTAGAAGATAATATGGGCCACCTCATTTCCTACTTACAAGAAAGAGGGGCCACATCAATAACTTGAGCAGCAAAATCAGCAGAACTTCCCACTCTTCTGCCTGTTACTATAAAAAAGGATTTATGTGGCAAAGTAATGGCTCTAGTAAATACGTTTCCTCAGCAATATCAATAAAACCACAGCCACAGTTGTGTTCTAGAAAGGCCTCTGACTGTGCTTAGTGGCCATTTCTCATTTCCATCTTTGGACACGCAGGCTTCCCCACCTGATTGCAACACACCACTACAGGATATTGAAAAATTCATTGCAACACTCCTCATTTGCTAATAGATGTGAATAAATTAATACAACACAGAAATTCTTAATGTTTGGAAGACTTGGGGATAAATGATCTTTTGCTTGGTCCTACTCTGTTACTCAGGAGTTCTGATACCCAATAATCTGAAATCCTAAGGCTTTCACTTACATCTGATATCTTGGCTTATTTGCATTAAAGTAATTTAAAAAAAACCACCTTTTGGGACCATCAAACGTACCTTTTCCTTTCACCAAAACATTCAGGAACATAAAATCTACCAGCAAAGTGCACATGTGGAATGGTCACTGGTGCCAACACACTCTCCACTTTCCCTTTTAATGACATATTCATGAACCTACTCATTGAAAAAAAAATGATTTTTTATCTTTTTTTTTTTTTTTGCCTACTTTCTTTCAAGCACAATGGCTTTTGGCTGTCTTTCCATCTCCAGTAGACACACCAAGATCTGCCAAACCCAAACCTTTGATTTGGATAAAACATTTATTCCTCCACCAGTGGCATTTGAACCACAGCCACCACCAATCGTGCTATAGGGTATAAACATGAGGAACAGCAAGAGGCTTTAATTGCTACACACCAATTACAAGGCACTTCTCACTCCAGCTTTGCAACCCATGATGTTTGACTTCTTTTGGAGGTGACACTTTGGGATTTATCTAATATGCTGTTGGAACAATCACAGACTGTTCGACTTCTTTGGAATATATTAGTCGATGCTGCTGCTAAATTAAATTCCCCACAGGGATTTTTAACTGCCACACTAAAATGTACAAAGGAATTTTTTTTTTCTAGCAACAGTGACTACAGTAATGACTGTTAAATTTCGTTTTGATAATGACAGATGTTACAAAGACAAAATAGGAATGCTTAATGAGATTTTGGGTGCCATTATCCCAATTTCACATACGTAACATATTTTGAAATTTGATAGTAATAAAACTGTTTCCTACAACATAGGATACTGCTTTTCTTATTTAGATAAATTTTCTATGTTGCATCAGAATCTATCAATAAGTTGCTCCAATTCAGAGCCTTTTGCTTGAAGCATTATGAAAATCTTTACCTTCTTGTGGTAATATATAATCCTAATACATGGAGCAGTAGATGAATGTAAGATTAGAAGAAGGGAATTTATACAAATCCCTGGCTAGATATAATTTGTTCTCACTCTGTCGCTATTTTATGCATGGTTATAGAAATGTGCTTGAATAAAATGACAAAGCATTCTATTTTGATACAACGAGGGATAAAAACACTTCATTTTTTTGACTTAGAAGTGCAATTTCCTTTTTCAAAAGAGTGGAACACCTACCTAGTGTAGGAGGAGAGATCACAAAGTTCCAAAAAGACGAATCCTGAACACACTGAATAAAACAAGCAAATAAATAATTAATTAAATTTGAATTCTGATTATATTTAGAAATATAACAATAGAGATATAGGTACCAAGGTTTTTTAATTTATTTTTTTATAGTTAAATGCTTTTAAAACCTTATCCCTTACCTTTTGCCCCTCCTTGTCCATTTCCATCTCTTTTACCAGAACTAAAACACTCTAGCTTACCAGGATTTTAAGAAATTCCACTCATGGAATAGATTTTGGAAGCTACTGAAATCAGCAGCCTGCCTGAATGCTCCCCAAAGTGTTAGCAAATCCTTAAAGCAGATGCTGAAGGTTCCATGTGTTTTAAATTACAACATATTGTTTGATTCCCACAGAGTTTAATTTGCCAAATCCCACCCAGGTTGTTGCATCTGTGTCATCAGAACAGAGCCCACTCCTCACTCCTGTCTGCCAACAAAGGAGGGGTGTCCCAGTCACCCCAGGAGCACGGGTGTCACTGCTCAGGCGGATTGAGTCACACTTAAAAATAGGAGTGAGAATGTTTACCCTTACTTGCATAGAGCTGATACAGAAGAACAGGAAATTAAGGACTCTGAAGACCCTTATATATGTTTTGAATATTGAATTCACACCACCTGTTTTTGAATCTATGAATTTCTGGCTGAATAGTTCTGTCTACTGTGCTTCCCTCCTGAAATGCAAGTAGCACAAGATTTTTAAAAACAGTATTCCCAAAAGCAATTGCTGGGTTCTATCCACATCCTCAAGTGCTGTTTTCCCTACACAGTAGCTCCGGAATCTGATACAGGGAGTATGAGGAGAGATCACAAACTAATGGCAGCCATTTGAGTATCCTCTGAATTATTAATAAATGAGATCTATGGAAGCCATTTAGAATGTCTCATTAAGCTGATTAACTCCCTATTTCATGAGCAAACACTGGGTGTTCTAGCAGAATGGAAGGTAGGAACTAGTAGATAAATAACCATTATTGGAATAGCAGAGATTTTTTTTAGTGCAATTGCAAGCTAGACAGAAAGTGTTACTTGAAAGACTCAGGAAGGACTTTCAAAAATTGGTGTGACAGAAAATTTGCATGAACTGGTTAAAAAAAAAAACAAAAGATAATCTGATTACATAAGAAATGTTTGTGACAATACAGTAAATAAAGAACACTATCTAATTTGTTCAGGCCCTAAAATACAGCAGCTGCAAATTAAAGCTACAGGTATATCACTAGTTCTGCTGAGGATTTAATAACAATGCTTAGGCACAAGTGTAGCCCCGAGGGAATAAACCTGCTGCATCCAAACTGGGAGAACTACTGACAAGAGGGGATACTTCACTTGGCTTTTTGTGATTTGTGTTTGCCTGTGTAGTTTCAGCATTATCTTACCATATTTTTTTATTACATTTTAACTGGTTAAAGAAATAAACCTCATACACAAAAAAATCAGACTACATCTTTGCACACTTTATGAGATTTTTCTAAACTACTTTCATCTCATTTATCAATTCAAATGTGAACTGGCTGAAGAGGAATTAGCCATTTTATGGTGTACTGGAATTAAATTAATGACAGTTATTTGGTGATATAAAATTAATGCATTTTAATCAGCTAATATTAGTGCATCTATTTACATGCAATTCCTTTCCTCAAGTATTAAATGCAGAGTAAAGAAATAGCAGATTACAATTTTGCAAACAGTAGCATTCTGTATCACAGAATATATGTTCCTCTAATCTTGGAAAATTTCATTACTACAGCAATTTATTTTTTTCTGAGTTCAAGAAATTATTTTAGAGGAATCCAGAAAGAGAACATCAGTGTAAGAAATCAGTGATGTTCTGTGGCCCCGTTTGCTTAGCAGCTTTTCCCAGGATAATTGGAATTTACATTACATTTCCTGACGTCATCCATGAGAGCCCCTTAAAATTCTTCCAAAACCTGCACCAGCACACTGGGGGTGCTATAAAATGGGTTACAGATACCCAAAACCAGTGCTACTGTCATTACCTGAAACCAACACAAAACAAATCTTGTATCAACAATGATGATAAATAGACTATAGATTCTTACACAGTGAGAAGAACTAGTCCTAAGAATTTAGAACACTCATGAAGATTTTTAATAATTAGCTATTCAATTATTATAAAATTAGACAATAACTGCTACACAATTGCCCTTAAATTACATATATATGCACACACCAAAGTTGTTATACTCTTCTAATATATCAGTATAAATATTTACTCTTCATTGGCTTTTTAAGCCCTGCAAGTTAACATGAAGTAGTCTAAATTTTAAAGATACGTCATTTTTTGCTAATTTCTGTTTGATCATACAGAGATCACCAAATGAGAGTAAGATCCCACTTGGTCATAGGGTAGCCTGTCCAGGCCATTCAGGGAAGTGGAGGAATCACCATTCCTGGAAGTGTTCAAACAACACCTGCATGTGGCACTTGGGAACGGGGTTTAGTGGTTCTGTGTTAATGTCTGCACTTCATGATCTTAGAGGTCTTTTCCAACCTTAATGATTCTGTGAATCTATGATCTTACTTCAGCTGTCTTAGCTGCTAACTGCTGAAACCGATTTTCAAAGGCAGGGTTTGGTTTTTTGCTCCTTAAAATAAATCCCCAGATTCATCCTCTTTGGATAAATAAAAAGCTGCACCTATTTTCAGTAGGGATCAGTGCAAGGGAAGTTTGTCTCTTGCAGAAGGCAGGTCCCCTCCAGCTGTATTTATGAATGAATCTCCAAATTATTGCTTTTATTGTCCCTGATGAGCACTACTTTGCATTCCAGTTTCTGTTATTTATAGCCCAATGCCTGAGGGAGTAAGTACAAACAACATATGGAAGATCTACCAACTCATGCATAATACTTCAGCTTGACTTGTGCTTCCATGGGGATTTAGGTACTAATACTGAATTACTTCGTTATTGGTCTGAAACTCTCTGAAGGCAATCCTCATTTTTCAAACCATGTGATATTTATTCGATAAGGAGGAAGCAAAAGAAAGGAGCACAAGCTCAAATGAACTTGTTTAGTTGGTTAAGAAGCTACACAGTACTAAATGTTTTACTGATATAATTGTGACGACTCTGGTGTTATCTTGCCCAGCACACAGACTATGAATTTGACATAGTTTTGGGACCTCCTGAGAAGCAACACTGGCAAGGCTGTTAACTGTTTAAGCCAGAAATCTCTCCTCTCATTCTCAATAAAAGAGAATTAATACTCTCAGTTGAAGGCATAAAGTATATTCTGTCAAAGAGAATATACTTTATTGTATGCTCCTTTAACAGCCAACAGTGTTCTCCAAGATATTTCAAATACAAGTTTGTTTGAGTTAAAACATGGCCTTTTCTGAAAAGCTGTTTCAGAAATGTATTTATCTCTTCCTATAGTTATTTAAAATATCTATGTGTATCCTGCATTTGTAAATAAAAAGTCTCAAATCCTACATTTGATTCCTAGTATTTTTCAAATAGAAATGGGAAGCAGCTTTGAAACCTTTTTACCCCATTTTAAACAGATTAAGGATCATATTCTCTAATATTTTGATATTTCTCCCTCTCTGTCTTTCCATAAGAGGTATGATATGACCAATACCTGATGCTGTCTCACAGCTGAAGGCTAATCTTTCCTCTAGGGTATCATAAGATCACTGTGGCTTATTTATAAAATGGAAACTGTACTCAGAAACTGTACAAATGCAATGTACTTAACCTCTTGCTCTTTCCCTCCCTTCCTCTCTCCCTCCCCTCAAAACTTGATCACAGGCAACTATTCAATATATTTTTGAACTACCCCCATTTTTCCTGAGGTCACTGAAGCCATTATTCCTTCTTGGCAATCATATTTTACAATTTGTCAACCATTTTACTCCCTTTAAGATGGGAACTTTTATTTGTTCGCTTAAGAACAAACGCTGACAGATAAATACAGAGGTTAATGTGCTGCTGGTAAGTACAGCTCTGCTAACAAAGGGGTTCTTCAAGCTTAGACAAAGCCCTGGTTCTGATAAAATGCATATTTCTGTGTTTGTCCTTATGCTTCACCATATGTCCTTGCTGCAATGATGCTGAGTAATACAGCTGCCACATTAGTTGATATGGTTGCTACTTTAATGGATTGAACAAAGGGAATCTGATCACCTCAAATTAAATATGGGCATTTTTGCCCATATGGTATTTTGCAGGGCTATACACTGACTGCAAACACAGTCACTGTCATAAAATAAAACTAAAAATCCTAGAGAGACTATTTATCTAAATACCAGCCAATACTGTCTCTGACAAATGAAGTGGAACTTCAGGCATAAGGCAACTTTGCAATCAGGTTTCAGTGTCGGGGGAAAACTTATTTTGTAATGTTTTATATGGCTGCAAAAACAACAAAAATGTATTTTAATAATTTCTTGAAACGATGGCTTCATTTTTATGATGAATATATCTGAATACTAAATGTATACCAAAATATATGAAGTATGAAACACAATGCTTGCAAAATGCCAAAATGATTCTCTTGTCATATAAACAACTTTGTAGTTACACTGTGATTATTTTTCTTTTTAACTTATTTTGTTTATTAATTTGTGAAATTCACTGCCACGATTTGTTTTGGATACCAGAAGTGTAAATGAAAGAAAATCCACTGGGGACTAGGCTATTAATATACACAAACCAGTGCAAGAAACCCCAGATGAGAGGACACACCAGCTAAACCATCATTCAGATACTCACTCCAACATTATTTTCCCTCTCCAAGTATCAGTTATGGTCTGGTGTTGAAGAAAGTGTAACTTATGATTAAGAGTCTCAACTTCTCCGTTTCCATTTCTTCATAGTAATTGGCAAAAAAAAGGGAGCTCAAGGGGACAGCTTCCTAACAAGAGCAGTTATAAACACATCTTAAATATCTACATGTCTTTGCAAGGTGATTTTTCTCCAGCACTGCTCAGATTTAAACCTCTGTACTGTCTTTTATAATGTACTTATTAGTAATTTCCAAAGATATTTGCTAAGAATGGCATTTATTTTTTACTCCTTAAAGTTTTTTGTTATATAATCATATAAGAATGTAATTTTTTTAAATGAAAACTCTAAGGATAGATCATTGGGAATACTGAATTTTAAAGAGAATTTTCAAATCTGATAAATTATCTAAATTACAATGCTGGTTAATTGTGTTCCTCCTTTTACAGTCCAGATTAAGCTTGTAAAGAGGAACTGCATCTTGGTTTGAGTCTGTAACCCTCTCCCCAGTCCTTGAAATGCAATGAGAGCCAGGAGTAGTAGACAAATTTGGTATAGTCCTACCCTTAGACAGTGATTCAATTTTCCAAAGAAGAAAAATTGCTCTTCTGTGAAACTCTTATGCCAATATTACAGAGTGGATAAGAGTTTAAAGACCAGGAGGAACACAGAGTATCACATGTGGCCATTAACAACACAGCACTGTAGACAACTGTCTTGTTTAACACTTAGGAAATTTTTTTTTGCTAATAATTATCAATGTCAGTTCTTTATTGTCAAGACATAAAATTCAGGTTCTATTTGGGGGGAAATCAGAGGCCAGCAAGAGGAAAAAGAAAATGTTTATGAGACCCAACTAAAATATAAGCATACTGCTTATTAATTTAAGATGAATTGATTCAGACAGTTCTCCTGATAAATGTAGGAAACTGGAAACCACATTTTAAAGCAACTATTTTCTAGAAACTTATTTCAAATAATAGTATTAAGTACCAGTTCAGGAATTAGCAGAAAATTTGTCAGATGGCAAGACTTCATTGATGACATTTTCTGTAGAGATTTCATTTAGCACTCAGAATCCAGATAAATACAGGAGGCTATTGCTTTGGGGTGCGAAGGAAGATTTTGTGGCACTGTCAACCCTGTTCTTCCCAACCCTTCCCACACTGAAAAAAAGGACACAAGGCAGCAACAAGATCCTGTTTCGGAGAGCTGTCCTAGAGAAAAATGAACATGATCTCTGCAGCTACAAGAAATTAATGCATTCTTTAGCCATTTGTGGTTCTTAGACAGGAAAACTTGGCATTTTTGTTTTGACAAATCCAGAAATAAAAATAATTTAAAAAAATCTTTCTTGCCTTTTGGCCATCCACTTTGTAACATAACATTCTCTGTCAGCTCATGGATACGCTGCTCAAAGATGAGCAAAGCTTCATCGACATTTTTATTGCCATAAAATCTCCCAACTGCCACCCTAAAGTACAGATCTGATCACAAGTTTGTAGGAAACAAGAGAAGAATGGGACAGACACTTGAGACAGGGCAGTGGGAACACGAAAGAGGAGCCTGAAGAACTGCTTTTCTTTGCTCCTGTCATTCTTGAGGCTGGGACCAACCACAGACTCACAGGCCCTTGTGGCTCTCTTTGATTTTTGGGGAGGTAAAAACTTCCTGCTCTCTAGAGTGCATTTCTTCATACAAAAGACCTGCCAAGGCAACGAGGGCTTGGGAATGTTCTGCAGAGCAGAGCCCACAGCCAGCTGGAAAGGGGAGCTGCTGAAGGGGGTGCAGAGAGGTCTGGCAGGGACAGGCAGAGCCTGAAGGCCATCCTCTGTTTAAGGTGATGCCCTCTGAGATCTCACCTCTCCACTGCAAAATATTATCACATCACTGTTGAATATAAAACCTTGTTGCTGCTGTTAAAGGCAAGAAAAACAGAAAGACAAATTGTTACAAATACTTAGTGGTTTCTAAAGGAGCTAAATCAATGGGAGTGAGAGAAAGGCAGCCCATGGTCCCATCAGCCAAAACCTGGTTGGATACAGCAAATCCCCAGCAGCAACAGCTGCCCTCAGTGGGCAAGAGGAAACAAACTCTTGCTCTTTTTAGGAGATGCACTTGCTCTTTTAGGGGAGACATTTCAGGTCCTGCCTCAGGACACCTTCCAGCAGCTGTGCTGGTTAGAAAGGCAGGCTCCAGCACACAAACCTCAGAAACATTCACTAAAAAGATATCACATAGAAGAGCTGACTAAAGAGAAAAGCTTTCAGAGAGATAAAATTAATGGAAAATTGCAGTAAAATCTACATGAAGGGATGATTATTTTGGACATAGTCTGACCGAGTAACTTGAATTTTATCTTCAACTTGTTTGAGGGAGGTTTCCTGTGCTCCTTTATCTGCTTTCACCTCTCTGATAAACACAAAGAGTATACAAGGAACAAAATAAAAGCAATAGTATGTTGTAGGACTTTATACTGTCTTTTGAGTGTTTACTTTGCAAACAAATCATGGTTACATCACAACACACTTTCATCAGCGCCAGAATATAATTTTATTCAGTTGTTAAATTCAGTAATAATATCAAAGTGTACTAAACCTCATTTCTTTAAAATATATAAGAGGGCTTAATTCATTTCAAAAGTCAGCCAGGCTTTTGAATGCTTTCAGCATCCCCAATTCCAAATCACAGTCATATTCTGTTCACAGCTACTCCCCATTTGCAATCCCATAACTCTGTGACTCAGGTGGAAGCATTTAATGTTTTCCTAGCTAGCCTAACAACGTCAGTTCATTGTTCTTGTTTCAACAGGGAGAGGGGCCTATGAGAAATATTAAGTGACCTGAGTGGTATGAAAGGCAAAAGATAAATGCAAGTACTTCTTGAAAGATACGCCATGAAACAGTCATTGAACTAGAGAAGGAGTTGTGTCATGTTTTTTTCACTTAAACAGAGGAACAACACAGAACTGAGGTCTAAATTTCAGATGTATCAAAATGGTACAAATCCCTGTTTTTGAAGAACAAATCCTTGAGACACTCTCCTGAGGTCCCTTCTGACCCTACACACGTGATCCCCTAAGTTTTGAGCCAAGATTCCTTGTGGAGCATGTAAAGACAAAAGGAAGGGTTAGGAGTCACAGTCATGACTCTATGTTATTGAGGTATGTCCAAGTTTGGAGGTGATAGAAAGGCAAAATAATTAGTTTGCACAGTTCAATGTCCAAAGAACATGACAGATGAAAGGAGCTTTCAAACCTCTCCTTCCTCATTGACTTTGATTCCTTTATACTTTAGCAGTTCATAGAGAGACTTACAAGGAGAACTGGATACCTATTGACAGCTGAGACTTGAATTATTAAGGTGAACTGAAAAGAAATGCCCTTGTTTCCTGCACCAGTGAACATCCCAAATGTGGCATCTCTTTTATTAGTGATGAAACTGCTCTGTTAGTCTCTCCATTCCACAGTTTTCTGAATGTTGAAGATAGTAATTTCAATGGCAGCCAAGGACACTGAATACATTGTATTTCAGAGACAAAAGTTCCATTGTGATTGTTCACTGGTATTTCTACCCTGGAAAATTACAATGCCACAACCCATACTAAAGTTAATAAACTGCCTATTATAACACTGGTGTATGCTGCTGCATATTTATTAATCCCATCTGCAATAGTGAAATATAAGATGCCATAGGATAAAATAAAAAAGTCTCAGGACATTCACTAATCAAACCAACAAAATTAATTAAAAGTTAGTAAACTAGCAGCATAGGGAATATGATTCTAATCCTATTGTCCTAAGAAGATATTTGCTTTGCTATGAAACTACCACAAACATTGCCATTGTATCTGCAGCTTGAATATATTATGAGTGTCTTGGTATGAATCTACTCTGTTACGTGAACAGAACTTTCATTTTTTTTCCTTCCCTAGTGGGTGGGGTTTTTTTGTATATATGTAGAGTCATCAAAAAAAAACCACCCCAAAACATTTATGTATTCACTTCACGCAGCCAAAGTCAAAGGTATCAGAACAGATCAACAAAGCAATCATCGAACACAGACCAAAAAAACCCATGAAGATTACACAATTAGAAAAAAGAATATTTGGAAACTGTATAAGGCAATGATGGACAGCAAACTCCTTATATTCTCCTGTGTAGCTCAGCACACTGTACTACACTAATTACAATTACCAGTGTATGACCAGCCTGTTTTTCTATTCCATTCTAGTCTGTAAAGCTGACTGATTTTGTCAGTTCCAACTGACTGAAGCTATTTTCTGACCTCTTGAAAATGTCTCTTCTATAGTCTTCAGATAACACATGCGGAACACTTGTCTTCAATAATTAGTTATTTTAGGGGAGTAAATGGGCAAGAATCCATCCAAGAATTCCAAATTCACTGCTTTAGTGCTTCACAGCATCCAAATGTATTTTTAAATGATAATTCCAAGTACAGCATTTTATATCTTTGATATTAATGCAATTTGTACTGTTGACAAGTTTATGCTCTATCATGCAAAAATACACTTCTTTTTGAGCCCATGGCCAAGTGATAAATTGGACAGTCCTTCTAAAATAAATTGATCATCCACATTTGACTATCACTTGCTAATCCAGTGGCCCCAGAAATCATTGTAACGTATCTCTGTGCAACTTCAAGCAGTGCCCATTTTCTACAATCAGCAAGTCAGAGATGTGTTTTACATGTTCCATGCACAGTAGCCTTTTCTAACATTCCCTGAGCTCCTCCAAAATGAAGAAAAAAAAAAAAGAATTCAAGAAACTGAAGAAAACCTGAAGCTGTTGAGTTAGGAAAAAGGATTCCATCTTGTATCACTAATGGATATGCCAGGAATAAACAATTAATTAATTTTAAATGACTTTGTTTGGGAACACGGGGAGTTTGACAGCATCTGAAAAAGTTACTGGTTTCCCTGACGGCCTTGAATTCACTTTCAGGCCTTTCAATTTTTGTCTCTTAGGACTTTCAAAATCTTACATTTACGAAAATAAAAGCGTGCATAAAGCATTTATAAAAGTATGATACACTTGCTTAAAAAATTCATTGCTTTTTTCAACTTAGCGTCTGTAGGCAAAAAGCAAATGTCTGACAAACATGGTCAAGGGGAGGAACAACAACTAGAATCAGCTTTCAGTAAGTTAGCAATTTCCTTCTTTATATCTCAGCTAGACACCAGTTAGATGAAACATTATAACGTGCCAAACGCTGTAATCGAGGAAAATAGCTTTTTACATTTTTAGCATTTTTGTCCTTCAAGGAAAGCACCTGTGATCCACTCAGAGTCCCAGAGGGGACCTCTACCTGACACAGCTTTGAAGAGCAATCAGGTATCGCTCTTTAAAAGGAGGCTTTAACGTGGTCAAAAGCAAAGGGAATCCCAAAGGGACGACATTCCATTAGTACACCACCCTCAGCCCCAGTTCGTGCTGAACTCAAATAAAACACGATTTTTAAAATCGTCTCAAATAAAACGTGGCGTCAAATAAAACACCATACCTAGTTTAGTTTTAATTGTCTGCCTTATATATCAAGTTTAAGAAAATAAAATTCCCTCTTCGATTTTTTCCAATGCTAAGAGAAAAGAAATAGGATTTCTAGTGTACCTGTAGGAATTATCAGGACTCTTCTAAAGATAACTAATGTTCTTAGGCAGTCGTCACACACATTCATGAATCTGGAAATGAACTCTACATTACAACTCTATACAGCATCACCAACAGACTGCAAGATGTGAAGGGCTCAGGATCACTTATTTTGAGTTAAAAAAGAAAATACACCTCCATTCTAGTTATTGATACTGCCAAGGTCAACACTGGGTATACAAGTAATTATATACTTATATAGTATAAAAGAGTTTATTGTAAGCACATCTGAAAATCAAGTACAACAAAACTATTCAAATATTGTAAAAGGAATTGGAAAAAAGTAAGTTTACTAAATGTTCCTTTTTTTCCCCTGACTTGAAAATAGGTATCTTCACTACAGAAATAAACTAGTCCACGGTCTCCTTCTGTACCATAACAGTAAGAACAGCAACTTACTGTGAAATGCAAATAAATGTTGCATATTTCTGTCCCCATGTATTCCAAAAACTGGATTACATTAGTGAGTATTCATCAAATACAATGTTTTAATTAAAAAATTTCCTATTACTCTACATTATTTTAAATATCTCTAATAATAAAATGCTCCAGTATGTTATACATGCTCCAGCATGTATAATGCACTCCCAATGTTAAAATCTCTTTACACTTCATTAATATTGTGACCATGTGACATTTGCTTTTCTTGGCAGCAGAATCACATTTCAAATTATTTTTTCAAGACTCTGCTAGATACATCCTAATGCCACTTGCCATAGACACAGGATTACACACTTTATGCCTCCTTTTTCAGCTGCATACATAAAATAATTGACTAAATAATGTAAAAAAGATTCTTTCTCCTAAGTATTACATGTATGTTCTCATTTCACTTTTTGAAAAGTACTGTTCCTTTGGCTGTGCAGCTTCAGGGACAGCATCTCGTTTGGAAATGGCACAAAATCACTCCCTCCAGTGAGATTGGACCAAAGGACACAGGGTCAGAGATAGAGCTGGTTACACCAGGGCTCGTTCTATCAGCAAATCAGCAGCTCCACATGTGTGATACCTCAAAGATCTCTTTCGAACTATTTATAAGAGTTCACCCCCATTTAGCCTCTGCCTCACAATCCACTGACCCATTTGCTGCTGAAAACATGACCTACCATGGCAGCAAAATCCCAGCTGCCCAGAAGGGACCCAGCCAAAATAAAGCAGGTTTCTACCGAAAACTAATTTATATACAATGAGGCAGTGTAGCTATTTTGGAGGTGTTTTCATTTATTGATAATTAATTTTGGTTTAATCGGGAGTAATAAGTACCTTAAATTGGTGCAAGCAGAAAATAGACAAACTATATGTTAGTCCTTTCAGATTTAGTCAAGTTTAGTCAAAACTTGACCTGCAAGTGCTCAGAAGCACCAAGGAGGTTATATTTTCCATGCAGCCAACAGCTCTAATGTCACATTAACAGTCACAGTTTTCTGAGAGCTCAGCTTCTCTATTACTATTTGAAAACATGGTCTGCATACTTCTATTTTCCACATTTTATTTAATGCTAAGAATTCTTTTCTTGGGACTGTTGGTTTTCGTTGTCAGAGGTGGCCTTGACTGACTGTTAATTGGAGATTTCACCAGCATGACTATAAGAGGCAACAAAAGGATTAATTTGAGCACTTCTCCATAAGAAAGGACCCAAGAAAACACAGTCCAAATATAATTACAAAGAAAGAAAAGGGATTGTTAAGAAGAAAGCCTTAGGAATCCTCATCTACTCCATTTGTGTTTTCTAGGTCATTGACATCACCCTACTGTTTTGACACCCATTCAACACACTGATTTCCAAACCTTCCTTGACTGATTTTTCTATTCAGCACAGAAGCACATAAGACCATGACCTGAGTGGGCAGTTAACTTCTCAAAATACTTGTTTTGCACCTAACTCTCAGAAACACTTTTTAAAACTATTTTTTATAAAAAAAAAAAATCAAAAAGTTTAATTTAAAACATTTCTTCCCTCCAAATTCTTGCAAGAACATTAGGTGAAAACAGGACTATTACCTTTCATTACATTCAACAAGAGCTCTAGTTGTAATAAAAAACATTTTATGTCCCTTGACTTTCTCATAAAACAGTATTTATGGAGCTTATTTGTACAGTACAGTTGCCTATTCCATTCACATTCCTGTATCGTCTACATTATTATAGTTTCTAAATACTTAATAGACTAAGATACAACAAAATTTTGCTGTACCTAGAAAAAAAGAGATAATTCATTCACCACAAAATTCAGTTCATGCCTGTCTTTTGTTAACTGCTTCTAGCAATTCCTTTTTCCAATTGAGCCGTCGCCCAGAAACATCTATTGCAACAGATAGGAAAATGATAAGTTTTAATTATAATAGTTGCTTGCATACATCTTTTTTTGGACAGTGCCATGCAGGACTGATAAAGTTTTTCCCCTTTCTAAGATAGCACTTTCAATAGGATATAGCAGTTTAAGGAAAACTGACTGGAAAGAGAAGCTTCTCAAGAGCCTGAAGAAATTTTCTGTTCCATTATGACCATGTCTCTTTTCATGATTCATTACTGGCGTTTATTTCCAGCCTCTCTGTGTAGTGAAACCCAAACACATTTGAAGAGGTTGGAACCAGTAATATTGTGTGAATATTACCAAACAGTAGTGATCCCACTGCCAAAATCAGTGCACAGTGATTGCTTCCGTGTTTAATTCCCTGGTATGTGGACAGAGACCTTGTTGGGATCCTTGAGAACCAAAGATCCCTGTGCATTGTTGCAGGGGGTGATGACTCACACACACTTGGGGTAGACATGACTCTGACCAGAGAATGTGACCTGCTTTTTGAATTGCCTGTGGGAATCCTACAGAGGCCATCCTGCAGAGTCTTCACCCCCAGCGTGCCCCAAACTCTGTCACATCGGGTATTTGAACTTTTTCTCATTGCTGAAAGTCTGCTGAAATTTTCAAAACCAGATACTTTTTAAACTACACTAGTCAGCTTATTGTCCTCAGGCCACCACAGTTCCAACAACATCCCTACATAAAATATATGGGACGTTTGCCTTTGCTTTCTACTGGATGAATGCTGCTAGATCTACACATTCAAATAAATATGTTTTACTGGAGACACCTTTTTAGCATTTCAGGTCCCAAGACAAAATGCAATATTATCTTTCCTGTGGAAGGACAATTCATCAGCTAATACAGAGCTCCATAAAATGAGCAGAAGATGCAAGACACCAATTCTCCTCTATTCTTCACCTAAAGCACACAACAGCACAGTAAGCATTCTGTTCTGTCTCTCCTCACTGAAACAGTACTGAGACAGGCCCATTTAATTAGAGCAGAAAGGAGGTTTTTTACCCTGAAAAACCTTCAGCCTCACAGCACATGTTCACCTGCCTTCATTTCAATTTTCTGACAGCAAGAGTCATTGGATTTATTTCACTGAATTGCAGTAGTTCACCAGTGAATTATACTACCATTTTAAAGTGATCATATTTTCCAGGCAGATAATAGCACAATCATTAGATATGTCCAACTCCTCATTTATCAGCATCTTATTCAGGTAACTCTGAAGAGAGGAAGGTATATTAAGAACCGAGGAAAAATTAAAATACTTACATTTATAGAGAAAATAAATTCCTGCCATATCTTTGACGTGAATATCATAATACTTTTGTTTCAGACATCTAGCCAATAAAACTTACAAATCTCTGGGAAATTTTGAAACCTCCAAAGCTCAGTTGGCTTAAGGCTCTCAGGACAGGAAGAGTTATCGACAACATCCGAGTTTAAATTCCACTCCACAATGTAACAGAGGAAAACAAGTGGGAGAACGTTGCCACGGTGGGATGTAATATCTAAATATCTGCACACACCCTACCTCGTTTGCAGGGGCTGCTGCTGCTACCAGGCAATAGAAACCTCACAAATTACAGCAGAATTCATGACAGGCTGGGGGGCAGGAAGCAGGAGATGATGCTTAATTACTCCCCAGAGTAATAAAATAGCAGAGCAATAAAGTAGATCGTGTAACTTCTCACCCTGCCTTTTCCATCACTGTTGCCACAATTACTATCCCATTTTCTACTGCTGCTTCAAACAAATGTAGAGTTGCACTTCAGTTCACATTAACTTCTCTCTCTGCTACAGGAAGATGTATTTTTTGGAGCCTTATCTAAAGTTTCAGCACTCTGATTATTAAAGAAAACATGTGGCAAAGTGCACACATATTGAAAATACGACAAACCCTGACCAAACCCATGTGAAATATTTTTAATGCCCTCAGAAGAGCCAGGCTGAGTCCGGGAATGTATCCTTTGTACTTAACTTTTCCAGTGCCAGGTTGCTGCTGCTGTCACTAAGATCTCACCTCCTTCTTTATTCCCTCATTCATTCATTCTCCAGCAAGAACTGCAGTCATGCAGAGTGACAGTGGACATCGTGCCACTCAAAAGGATGTTCTGGTTATTCTCTAGTTGCTCTGGTCTAAGCAACAGGCAATTCAAATGTAATGGGTATTCCAGTTAGATTTTGAATTTAGGGAAAGTTTGTCTCACTATCAGGGGTTTCTAGAAAAACTTGTATTCATAGTAACACATTCAAGGATTTCACTCTTAAAGGTTAAACTCATGAATGAAAAAATTCTGCTAATGAAATACCAGAGTCCAGAACTTCCAATAATTTTGACATTTTATACTCTCCTGAATGTAGTACACTTTGCAAAACTGCTTATTTCACTGAGTCAGGAAAGCCAGATATAAGAATTTGCAGGTGCCATGCTAAGCCAGCTGCTTTACCTGGCTTTTAAACTTCTGCAAGAGCAATCACAATGAAGAGATCGAGGAATACTTGTTTGATTTCAAACTTTTTTATAAAACAATAGCAAAAATTGGTCACGTGGGCAGCAGTGGAAGACAGTGAAAGAAGAAGCACGGCTTAGCCCAAAGTAGAAATGACAGTGTCTTTACTTAGAAAAGAGAAGTCCATATTAAATTGTCATACAAAAGCACTTAAGAGTATTCATTTGTAAACAATGATTTTGTCACATATAACCCTGCAACAGCTGTAAATATTCCAGGTAAGCAAAAACTAAATAACAACATTTTAAAGTAATTCCAGCAGGTGACACGTCACTGAGTAACGGCGAGGGCTGCACACACTGCTCTGATGTTCTGCCAGGTTGGCTGAGGGCACCTCAGCACTTGCAGCTCTGGACAAATTCTACATGAGAACACTGGGAATAAGCAAAGCACTGCCAGATGTAGCGAGGTTTTTTTAGCAGAAAGGGAACTTGGGGTTCCCTGGATGGGCTTTGTTTTTTCTACTGCGTAAAGATCTGCCAGTCAGGTAATTTTATAGGATGCCTTTGCAGATGGGGGAGAGAATTCAGAGTCAGCACAGCTGCCTAAAAGTTAAGAGCAAGAAAATCTCTTCTTTTTGCTTCCTATGCAGAGGTAGATCAAACATATTTCAAAACAAGCATCGTGGGTTAATAACCATTTGTTGTCACCCTAAGCATAGTTTTCTGTCAAGCACAGAGATGGGATTGGTGAAGTGACAGAACTGGTGCTCAGATTCACAGTTTATGTCTCTCTGTCACCTGGAACAGAGACTTTCAAAAAATGCTTGGAGCATGAGTATAACTGGCTCTTTTTAGTTTTAGTATCTTTGCAAATGTTTTATCGGTGACTCTTTGTAAATGAAGTTGCTTAACTATGATTCAAGGGAAATGGAAACCATTTAGATCTAATGGAAAAATAAGTTTAAGTGTACTCAGGTGAGGAAAAAGAACTGTTGAGGTTGAGTCTACAGATTAATCAGCTTACTTTCCCCTAATAGATCTTTTCCCCCCGGGTGCTTTGCTCCTACCATTTAACCCATTCCTGCTAAAGAACCTTTGAGAAGCGAAGGCTGTGGAGCCGCTGCTGTCCAAAGCCTTCCATCAAGGGGTGTTGATACTTGCTGAGATTTGAAGCCTAGATCGTGATTGGGGTTATTGTGTTGTCTTGGTCTAGCACTGCAACAGTGTTTTACTCAAAAGGAGCTTCCAAAACACAGGGATACCTTTCGGTTACTGCTCGGCTGAGTCGGCTGTGAATCGGTGACCGAAGAATGAAGTGCTTCGAGCCCATGTCCAATTGCATGAGCCTCCAGCCTTCCAGAACTGTTGGTGCTCACCTTTAGAGACAGCAGATTAGGCTCACTTGCAGTGCCTCACCATCTGCCACTGCATTACTTAATGGGTGATCTTTCCATCCTGCTCGCATCAAAATAAAACAGAAAGTCAAGCTCGCCTCAAACGCTGTGCTGTGCACGTACCACCCAAAATATCTGACTGAAGAAACACACTGGTGTGTGAAAAACCTGCCATCTGAAAAGTAAGTTGTGCTCCACACATTTTGCTGGTAAAAGTCACCTGAAGTACTAGAACACTGGACACTTAATCAAAATGAAGAAGTTATAATAACTACAGAAATTAATTATTTTAGAAAATAATAATTCCTTTCCTCAGTAGTATTACTATGTAAAATCTTACTTATTCATGACTAGCCTATAGAAAGCTCTTACTTTAGAAAACATTATTACTAGACATATACATTAAAAATAGTTTAAATCAACACTTACTAAATTAAAAATACACATCTTAGGCAGTACCTCCCCAGAGTGTATGAAAACTGCTTTTTCTGTTTACCACTTCCTTTTTAAAGTAGCATATTTTTGTATTGTTGATAACTAGCTTTAACTATTAGATCATTATTAGATTAATTATTAGATGTACAGTTGATCAAAGTAGCTAGACTGTACCACAGTTCTAATGTTCTAATTCTAATTCTAATGTTCTAATTCTAATGTTCACATTCTAATGTTCACATTCTAATGTTCTAGAATGATTTTGTTAAATGAAATCAGGTCACATTTGTCTGTCACCAGACCAGGGATGGACTGGGTTTTATTTCTCCTTGCTTTTAGATAACTGGCAAAAAATTTTATAACTACCACCTTTGTGGAGTGGCAACGACATCTCAGAGCCAAAAATGATGATTTATTTTTTTAACTTATTTTTAGGAGTATGTGCATAGGGGAAATGTGATTTTCCTCCAGAGATTTATTTTCAGAGAGGGAAAAAGGATTGGCTGATAACACACACTTTTTTATCTGCCCAACTCCAGAAAAAAAACTTCAAAGATCACCTTCCTATACAGTTTTATGGGAGATGGTCTTTTTTCACTCTATTTTCATATGAAAATGTGACAACAGTAATTCCGTATGCATGAGAGTTTGATGCTGCAGAGAGATAGATGCTGAGAAGCTGTTTATCCAAACTGACTTAATACCTATAATGGTCAAACTGTATGTAAGCAAAACACAGGGAAAAATAAAACAATTAAAGATTTCATTATTCACAGCATAGAAGCTTTTTCCAGGCATGTATTGGGTCTGACAAGGCCAAGAACAAAGTCTGCTTTTCTGTCCTCTCTAAGCAGTTTCTTACCACCAGATCAAAGGCAGACCTCAGCTTTAATGCTCCACAGGAGACAGGAACCTCATTCTGTAGGAGCACAGCACACAAAGGTCACCTGGATTCATCTGACACACCAGAATGCAGAGGGGTGAGGACAAGGGGACCCAGACAGACAGCACTAAAGCTCTGGACAAGTGTCAGGTGGGATGCAACACAACAGTGTCATCGAGCATTTAACTCAAACTGCTGACTCCTGAAAAAAAACCCAAACCATAAACTGGCACACCTTCAGGGGGATGTATTTACTCGGCAATTTTTTTTTTGCCTAATAAAAATAAATTAAAATCTATGCAACCCCCAAAAACATGAATCAAGACCAACTAAGTTTCACACTGCCAAGCTCCTTTGCTTCTTAGGATGTACAATGTGTTGTAAACTTCATAAAATCATAGAATCTCCTGAGTTGGAAGGGGATGCATAAGGGTCATCGAGGTCAACTCCCAGCCCTGTGCAGGACCATCCCCAAGAATCCCACCACATGTCTGAGAGCATTGTCCAAATGCTCCTTGAACTCTGCCAGGCTTTGTGCTGTGACCACTGCCCTGGGGAGGCTGTTCCAGTGCCCAACCACCCTCTGAGCGAAGCAGCTTTTTGTAATATCCAACCTAAACCTTCCCCCCGTGACAATTTCAGGCCATTTCCTCAGGTTCTGTCACTCGTCACCAGGGAGAAGAGATTGTTCCCTGCCCCTCCTCTTCCTCTCATGAGGAATCTACAGCCCACAGTGAGGTCTCCCCTCCACCTCCAGGCTGCAAAAGCCAAGTGACCTCAGCTGTTCTGCAGATGGTGTCCCTTCTGGACCCTTGGACACCACGTGGATGTAACATTTTCACATGTGGCACCCAGAACTGCACACAGCACTGGAGGCTGCACCAAACAAAACACGTGCTGCAAGTCAGTCCCCCAAGGCTCGTTGGAGGCTGAAGATTCACGGGCAGTTTCTCAGGGCAAAGAGCACTGTGGCGAATTTTAACTGACCTCCTTGTGTGAGGAGTGAGTTGGGCTTTTTTGTAGCAGCTTTCAGAGGCCACATCCATTTCTCAAACACCAGGCATTTAAGAGAGACTAAACTAGCCTGCCTCATGCACCTCTCCAACTTTTGTCCTTAATACATCTGCTGCAGGGAGGTATAACAATCTTTTGTTGATGTTAAAATTTTACTTGCTGCAGGAGGGAAAAACCTGAAACACTGTCCCTCTTAAAAGTAAAAGCAAACAAAAGAATTTGTAATTATACAGTTCCTTGACACGATTCCTTCCTGGGAGCCTCCACTCATCTACTCTGCATCAGACTAAGCTCTGTCTCTCTCATCTTTTTAGGTCTGGATAAAACCCACTTGTCATAAGAATACGTTTGAAGCATGAACTTACATTCAAATATATTTAAAATATTAATATAGAGCAACACATTCAGACTGTAAATACTCGCTAGTGAGTTTGTGTTATTATATAATCACCATTTATTATAAAACTATGTTTTGCACATTGCACAAAGCACAGTACAAGTACTACACCTTGTACAGTCAAGTACAACTGCTGTAAGACAAAAAAAAAAAGGAATGAGCACCTTCCAAACTACTTTAGTGCCCCTTAGTCCTTTACCACTGTAATAACTTACAGGGGTTTTTATTCATTTCAAAGGAAGTGGATTCATAACTGAGTTTTCAAAATAATTCCATCTTATATGTGATATAAAAATCCACTGCTTTTTCAGTAGATTCAGCCACAATTTGGAGAGCTTTATAACACACCTGTAGAAAGTTCTATTATTGCTAATATCTTTCAAGAATATTACATGTGAGTAGGAATTGCCCAACACACTAATCAAGAGCTTCCCTACACGATTATTTTCTCAAGAGCCTGTATTTCAGTACAAATCCCCAATATCCCAGCTCCAAGAAGACATCTTCCAAAATAATTTGCTTTAATCGCAGCACTAACAGCAGTTCCTGGAAATGAACCACTTTGTGTTATCTCCGAATAACCTTATGCATCCAACCTTTTAATCACTTTTGCACGAGATAATTGTTCCTGCTGTAAGTTAATTGGCCAATTATGCCTAATGACATGGTACCTTAAGAATAAAACATTGATTCTTGTTTTCTTAGCCCGCTATTTGTTGGTAATTTGAGTTTCTGCGAGTTACTGGCATTCTATAACACATTTTATGTAAGTCAATTTTTAATGATTTGACAGAGAATACTATGGATCACAGGACTAGAAGGAACCTGAAGAAGTTGTGTCCCCCTGCCCCAGGGGAAATGCTTCTTTGTTTCTGCCGTTCCTGGCAGGTATTCTAGTCAGACCAGACACTGTTCAGTGGCCTCTAATGAGAATGCCTTTACACTGCTCTGAACAGTTTGCCCACTATCTATGCCATTAAAGCATTTTTCCTAATTCTAAATAAATGTTTTCTTATTCCACAGCCGTGGGAAAGACACCTTTCTGCTCCACAGCAGCCTGTCACGTGCTCGAGACTGCTACAGACATGTTTGAAGCCAAACAGTGGAAGTTATTCCTTGCAGTAAGACTATCTAGATATCAGTCATTCCCATTTCTTTTCTATGGAATGGCTACTATCTGCCATGCCCTGGCTGAGAGCTGTGCCATAGTAGAGAGATTGTTTCATGATGACATTTATGGGTTGTTTGGGTTTTTTTAAAATATTATTATTATTCACTACAGCCAACTATATAACATATAGAGCTATATAGTACCTGTGATAAACTATTTTACTTGGTGATGAAAACTTACTTATGAAGTCAACCAGGGCCACAGTTTGTAGCAGGTCAGCCTACAGAAAGCAAGAGTATTAGACTGAGTACTGTCACTTGTGCTGGGGGTATTGCATGTTGTTGTGGTCTGACATTTATCTGTACTTGGAGCCAGAGAAGCAGCTCTGCCCCGGGTTCAGTGCACAGCACTGGAAAAATGTCTGGCTGACTGAAGGGGAGCATTAGCTTAGCTGGGTTGCTGCGTGCAGTGCTATAAACCCCACCAGAACCTGTCTGTGACAACCTGTGTCCTGGCCAAGCAGGGACCAGCTGCAGTGACCCCATCTCTCTGATTGGGTTTTGCAGCCATGTAGGATTTTGTAAAACTGATGCCTCCACACTGACAACATATTGACAAGGAATTCAATTTTTTCATGATTATTAATTCTGAATTCAATTTTTTCATGATTATTATTCTGAGAAAAAAAAAAAATTCTTACTTTCTTCCCAGTTCTCACACACCAGCAGAGATCATGCTGCTGTAACAAAATGGATCATAGGAAACTGTGAGCTGGTCTAAATTGGCAATGACATTACAGCTGGCCCAGCTCTATTACTATTTTTGATGAAACCCTGAGAAAGATTTGTACAGACTTCCAAAACTCAGAGCAGAAGTACCAGTAGCTTATAAAACAGGCAGTACAAGCACACACACTCAGCCAAAGATGAATGGGTCACCACCCACTGTCACTAAAACCAAAACAAACATTTATGGCAATGATTTAACAGGCAACATGTTTCATGGTTTTCCAGAACCTACACAAATTATGAAGCATTAAATTTCTGTATCCAGTTTTATTGTCTGCAAAATGATGTAAGAAAGAAGGAGGATCTGTCGAAAAGTAAAGATACTACTATGCCCATTGTGGTAATACCGAGTCTTACATGTTGAACTGCATCATCTCCTGAAAAAAGGACTCGGTTTTGAACTGCCAAGGTTTTATATTCCAGCTGAAAAGCTGAGCTCTCTTCTAAAGAATTTTCCAAACTTTCTAGTGACTATGAGTCAACAGTTTTATAAAAGGAATCTGAACCCTGAAAAGCAAATTTATTTGGATGTACTCAACAGAGCCTCAAGTGAACCATAAAATTTTATTCATTAGACTCACTGACATAATTTAAAACACTTCATCCAGATAAATTTCATGTCAAGCACAGTTTGTTCTGTACCCATGTGAAAAGTCCAGTCAGCAGAAGTTCAAATGGGATTTAATAGAATGAGCCAAGTTATTTTATGATGGCTGGCAAGAAAACTAACAAAACCTTCAGCAAGCATGTTTCTTAATCTAAGCAAGAGATCCCTATGCATTAATAAGAAAACAGGTATCCCTCTAACATGTACCGATACATTCACCCCACAAACCCTGAAGGAGGTTTGAGGTCCTCTGTGCTAGTCCCACACAGTTAGTGGGCAACTCTCCAATTCCAGAAACTTGCCCACCTTGCCACAGTGCCCTCACTTACTGCCTCATCCCTGTAGGGGTTTTATGCCCATTTTATGAGTGTATCAAAATTCTGAATCCTCTAGATGTTTATTTACTGAGCCACCATCCATATTTTGGGTGTACAACTTGATCTTTAATCCCAGGTTCTGCTGGAATTCTAAGTACCAGCAGAGAGACCAGGGCATGTTCAGAAGTAAATATCTTAATCACTGGAGTGAATATACTGAGCCTGCTTTTTTCAGGACAATTCTAACACCGTGCAAGCGATTTGGGAAAGACTGGCAGTCAACTCCTCCTGAGCTCACACCTCACAAGAGGTGGAATGTGAGGAAGGACAAGGAATGAGACATTTTTTCTTTGTCTGCTCTCTGTGACAAACAGTGAGAAGTGGGGACAGAAGCCATGGGCAGAGTGCAATACTTGCTTTCCTGGACACAGGCAGAACTCCCAAGCGAAACCCAGAAGGCTCTAACATTATTTTAGAAAGCTCTCTTATCTCTTGTCCTCTGTCATTGTATTGAAAGCGCTGTCAGCTTTAATAATTTCGGACAAAGCTTATCTTTTCCCACACACTCCTTCTCCCATGTGCTCCCTGAAGAACTATTAGGCAAGTTCTGGAAAACTTTTATTAAAAACACTCCTAGAAGTGTTTGTGAAGGCCACTTCACTGAGCAGGTTGGGCCTTGGAGTGTCTGCACAGATTTAGTGTCTACCCAGCGATTTAATACAATTCCAGACTTAGTGAAAGGTCTGACAGTGCTCTAAGGAGTGGGGTTGTAGAATGCATTTTTGGCAAAAGGCCATAAAACCTGCCTTAATTACGGAGACTGACAACCCTTCTTTACTTCTCTCCTGACATTCCATGCTGGACCTCAAAAGCACTACTCAGTAGGACTGTCAGCAAAACTAAGACATTTCTGTGAAGATTTTCCTCTTAGGGAAAATTCAGGTTTCTGTAATAAAATTTTCAGCTTCCTGTATGTTACTCATACATTTGCTTATTTAAATTAATCATTTTAACACTTGGTATTCAATTTTCAGTCTACAACTCTACTTATGCAGTGTATATTACAGAAAAAATCCCGTAAGAAATGCATTTCTCAATGCAACAGCAGTGCTTGAGATAACATTCTAAGATGTGTACATTCTTATCAAATAGGTCCATAGTATTTCCATATCTTACATGAGTTTTATTGCCAGGGACAAAAACTAAAAAGCATAAAAAAGTGAACACCTGTGAATTTTCCCTGATAATAACTACTTCAAAAACAGAGTACAGTTCTTGGGAAAGGCAAATACTATCATAAAGACACTAGTGATGGAAACATTGAGCTCCTCAGTTCTCAAGACCATTTTGAAATAAAGTAACATGGTCAAAAGACAGACTTTTTACCCTGATTTACCCTGCAAATTCTTCAGGTTTCATATGACTACATGCAAGACTCAGCTTCATCAGTCCACAGCTGAGATGCAGAAAAAGTCTGTATGTCTCGAGTCATGATCATACACACAATTTTGTCTGCATGAGCTCTTTGAAAAGTAATTTTTGTGCTCTCATTCAGATTCGCGGTTCAAGTCTGGCAAGAAAACGAGCTTTTCTGTGAGTCTGCATATTAGTCCTCCAGGGTCTAGATGGTGTGGTATTCTTTAGCAATCAGGTGTCTAGAGATTAATTAGGAAGAGGAAGCACTCTTCTGTATCGAATCCAAACCAAAAACAGAAACACAAACCCCTGGTTCTCAAAAATTACAATTGGAAACACAGTGATGTTTTCTACACAGTCAACCAGTTGGAATCAGTGGAATCCTTTCCTCTCCGTTTGCTACATCTCCACATTCCCAGGCAGGCATAGAACAGACTGGGCTGTCTCAGAAATAAGCACTGTGCATTTGAGCCTCAATAGTCACCTTTTTTCCAACCTGCTGTCAAATTTCAGACCACGAACTACATGTAAATCTCTCAGTATTCCAGCTCTTTTGAGAAGAATGGGCAGTACAAAATATTTACGTATTCCATATCAAGGAATTGGCACTGTCTTGGATTGTTTTTCCCCTCAGTAGAAATATAAAACAAAGTCTAAAAAGAAAGAAAACTACACAGTTGTGAGGACCAACAGAAATTTGTGTTACCAGGCAGTAGGAAACAAAAGACAATTTATAATTGTGGCACCATACACACTTAAATACATAATTGATTCACATTTGCACATCTTGAATTAAATAAACATTTAGAAAACCATTCCCAGCCTCACTATTAACACCATAATAACACCATGTAGGGAAGATGATCGGGTTTAGAATAAAAACCAGAAATTTACAGAGATGGAAAACAGAGCTGGACAAGTAAGAATATGATTTCTTGCTGTCCTCTCTCCATCTCTGAAAGGAAACAAGGGGATTAAAAAGCAAGAAACACTTAGTAAAGGGAAATGAAAAAGTGAGGGGTTCATTTGTTTGATGGGTATATATACAGCACATGACAGTACAACAAATTATTCTACTGTACCCAGAGGTCACCTGCACATTCTTTACCTTTTCTCACAAGAATGCAAAGAATGTAAAAATAAAACACAACTATAAACAAACAAAACCAAAATTAATTTTAAGTGTGCTATGCAATCCCTGGAGTGTAATGGACAGTGAGAAGAGCAAGCATACAATAGCTTTAAAAATTACCACATATTTACACACACATGCAACATTGTGTGTTTGAAGTATCCAAAGAAACTCTAGGTTAGACATAAAATTATGAGGAATTTAAATTCTCATGCTTCATGAGCATAAGACTTGTACTAATTGCTGTGGTTAGAAAGAAAGTAGACCCAGGAGGCAGTAATTGGATTTAATCCATTACAAAGTTTTATAGTAATTTTCTCTCTGAGGTATTTGACACTGGACAAACTACAAGAGCAGGCAAACCAATAGTCTGCTGTAATGCAAAGCTTATATTCCTTCAGCAAATGAGTTTAAAATGATCCTGATACTGAACTTATCAACTAATCGTCCTTGTTAAAATGAAAGAAAACTATTTTGCATTGCATTTGTATAGAATATTGTATTTATGGACATAAAAATCACCATAAAACCAACACAGATTAAGTAACATCTGCAGTCTGGTATGAGTCCATCATGAGCACATCTGAAAGGGATGTGCTTTCAGATACATAAATCTAAAAAAAAAACATAAAAGCTTTCCAAGGATGCATAAACCCTGGAACCAACTGAAGAGACACAAATCTTTGGGGCAATTGAGGCCCCCCAAATAAAGAATTTGAAATTTTCAAAAATATTGCAATATGTTTTTAGTTTTTCCCCACTTTATCCTGGACCAAACCATCTGCAGGAGTTGACACAGTTAAATGAGTGGTTTCACTTCACTCAAGAAACACTTTGGGGGAGGTATTCACTGACCAAAAAAATGCATGCTGATCAAAAAATCATGATAAGTTAGAGCTGCTGCGTCATGAAGACATGAAAAAAACCATATTTAAACCACGCTTATTTAAACCAGAACATAAATAATAGGAAATATGGATTGCACTCACAAAAAATATTTTGGTAATTTCTAGGTAGTCACTTTTCTCCAGTTCGCCTCAATGAACTCCTTCCTCGTATAGAGGGTTTTTTTTTTCATACAAACTTACACAAAGTCATTTTTTCCAGTCACCTCCATAACAGCTCTCCACAGCATTGCTATAAAACAGCTTGTGCTTCTGCTGAGGGCTGGGGCTGAAATTCTGGACCTTGAAGTCCACAAGCATTTCTGCAAACAACTCACTGTGCTCCAGATTTCAGCTCTTGCAGAGACAACAGCTCTCCTGGACTCGGAAGAGCCTCTGTTTACTCAATCCAAACGTTTAATAGTTTTTACTTCTCCAAAGTTCAGTTAACAGGATCAGAGTTATTTTACTTCTACTGCACACATCCTTCATCAGAGAAAAGCTATGAAGAGGACATCCTAAATAACACTCAAAGGGCACTGAAATGTACATTATTTATCTTTAGCTAACGAAAAAAGTATAGCAGAAAAATGAAACTCAAGTCTTGAAAACAGGGAAATTATCTTTTAAATCTCCTCCTGATACGTTAAATATTCTTTTTTTTCTGAAAGAGCAACACAAATGTTCTAATCTAACCCAAAAGTAGACCAGTTTAACTGAATGAATCCCCGAGTCACTGACACACACAAATCTCTACATGTAAACCTCCACTAGAGGGCACAAGGACAGCTTGGAGAAAATCGGTTTATGTGCTCGGAGAAATCCTGCTTTGCTTCCAGTTTAGCTCCACAGGCATCAGCCCTCACAGAGGACTTGGTCTGAGCCCCGATTCACTCTCCTGATAACACCCTTAAAATTCATTACACACAAGTTACATATTGCTCTCTCCCTTCTGATGCAGAAACCTTTTGCTATAAGAGTTACCATCACGTAACAATCTGCACCCCAGTTACAAAAATCACAAGGAAGAGGAATAAAAAAATAAAATGCCAATAAACCTTCAACCAGACTGATATGAAAACGAGCCCATAATTACTTCTACCACTCACAATACTTTTTTAACATATTTCTATGAGGTAAGGTCCACCAATTATTATTTAGATTGAGAAAAGTAAACCAAACTATCTCTTCTAATCTCACATCATATACAAGTGTAACGGCTTTGCAAATTTTGGACTCATTCAGAACGTGTGACTCTGAATTTTTACTTGACTTTAACTACCAAATTCTCACCCCTGCTGCTACAATACCCGACCTGAGCCCTGAACAAAAACAAAACAGAGAAACTTAACTTACACAGGAGTTCAATGGCAGAATGTTTTAAATATTTAAGAGCAATTTGAATAGGTACTAGTCATCTTAATAGCACAATTTATAAATGCTTGCCAGGAACGGAGACCTTCTCATGATAAATGCTTCTATTAGAATTCAGTAATGAATTAATTTTTAATAAGGCAATGATCTTGTTAGCATTAAAGGTGACTTCCCTTTCTTTTTTACATTAAAAAAAACAGGCCAAAATTCTGCAAGTAGTTAACCTCTAATTGTTAGGTATAAAGAATTATGATTTTTCACACAGTCTAAAGCTTGTATCTGCAGCATGGCAGACGTACCACAGAAACAAAGAAAATGGATAATTTAAGCATGCAAATCGAGTTCAACTCACTGGAATGAGTTACTTTAGAGATTTATTTCAGCTGAGGAACAAGTCTTAGTTTTCACATTAAGTTCAAAACACAGTTACTTTTTAAGACATTTTCCATAACTGTGCCTTAGCATTACAATTTTTGAAATATTTTTAATAGTCTGCATTTTAAAGGTTTCATAAATATATTGCTATATGTGTGATAATATATTCAAATTCTACATCAACTTATTATGTATTTATATTATTAGTTTTTAATTATGGCCTAAGTTACTGATTTCATGATGTTGGTATGATAATTACAAGTCAATATTTTCTTTCATATTTTAGTCTACCTTTTCTAAATAGTACAAATTACAACCCCGAAAACCATAAATCAATTAAAATCTAGATTGATTAATGAATTTTGCTGGGAACAGAAAGGAAATTCTCTCTCTGCAAAATGTAGAAGATTGAAGTATTTAAGCGTGTGGCAATAACCAGAAGAAAGTGGGGAATCACACAAGGACTTTGAAATATATAGCAAACTTTGCTGCAGTGTGTGCCAAAAATCAAAGACATTCACTCCAAACGGAGAAATTAATTCATGAACATTTGCTGTTCATAAGTTGATAGAAAGGCACTCCAGTGGTGTAATATAAAATAAACAATCCAGACTGGAATATTTTAGAAATATGCGTGAATTTGTATTTCCTATTATTTGAGGAAAAGATAGAGATGTAGGGAGAGAGAAGAGCTTGAAAGCATTTTCACAAGGCTTTCATTTACATTAGAATACAGCAAAATATCACTGGAGGATTTTGGGGTGCCAAATGTCACAAGTCTACAGGTACTGAATTAATTAGCCTGATATATAAATGACTAAATAACTCAAGAAGAATTTACACATATTATTTAATAACTTTTAAAATATACACATATGTGCATACATGGATATATATATATATATAAATACACACAGGGGGTTTCAAAAAGTGGAGGCTTTCTGACCTTTGTCACATTATTATGTACACATAGTTCTGTTGCAAATATACACATTTTACCTAAACCTCAAGGGAAAAGAATTGAGAATTGAACTGACATTTGCTGCATAATAAAATGTCTAGTTTCTATTTTGAGGGTTTTTTTTCTTTCAAAAATCATTGTAGGTCCTAGGGAAAACGTAGGTGCTGTATTTGAGCTTGCACAGCTCTCAGTCTGAATAAATAAAAAGAGGGAAAAAACCAAGAAGCAAGGGCACACACTAATCGGGGTTTTTAAAATTCCTAGGATTTAATTTCTTTTTAAGTTAATTCCAAATCAGATTGCCACTGATTTTTTAAAGACATGCTGTTGCTTCCAGTGTAACTACACTTCTGACAGATTCACAGCCTTATTATTTTCATGCTAGAGAAAAATGCTGATTCAGAGTTTCTAAGCAGATGACTGATGGGTTTAAGCTGCTTTATTTATTGTGAAGGGCTAAATTTGTTGGGGTTTTTTTGGTTTGCCTTTTTTGTTTAGCCATGTATTAATCTCTCTTTATGTTTTTTAATAAATTCTATGGTGTTAGTCTTGGTTTTACAGACAATCCTGTGAGTTACATGACACTTTACTGCCTTCAGACTTTTCTTTCGTATCACTTGGGTTTTTCCTCCTGGCAAATTATGTGAAAAGCCTTTAGAGAAGTACAGGCATATTTAATGGTGCTTCATATATAATAAAAATATAAGTTATTTATGTTGCCTATATTCACCATTATAGTATGTTTAAAATTGATTAATATTTATTCAATAAAAATATTCAATTAAAAATGTACTCAGTGGAAGGACAAGTATAAACCAAGTAGGTAACATACAGTCACACAGGTTTTGTGGCTCATTTCCCACCAAGCCTCTCATCCTGTTACTTAGACCTCGAGAAACACATGCTTTGATTTATAAACATAATATTAATGTGTACATGATAAATTGATCTGAGGTACTTACTTGGATCCGAAAGCTCACATTTTCAAAATCATTTTCGTAGAAAAAAACCCCTTTGTGAACACGAATGGGACACAGCAGCCTTGTTTGTGACAGAAAACAGCAACCAGCACGAACATTAAATTAATGCATAACACTTGCTGAACTCTAGCTCGTTTAACTGTCACGTTTCACCTGAAGGCAGCAGGGCAAGGACTGACTAAAGCAGCTCAGGATCTGGCCTGGTGGGTAGAGGAAATCCCTGCCCTTAGAGAGGACATTGAGAAAATGTTTCCAGCTCCCCCCACAGAGCTTGTGGAGCTAAACCAAAGTCTCGTCTCTTAGTCCGGTCCCCAATTTCTTTCTATTTGTTTTAGAACTCATAAAGAATAGCCTCTTGTTTTTATCTCCCCTTTCTCTGAATAATGAGTTGTTTGCAGATTATCAGGGAAGAGAAGGTCCTGTTTGCCACTGTCCATTGGACAGTGTCACATCTTCCACTTCACTGCTTTACACCGTATTTCATATTGACAAAAAATGAACTTCAATGGGGAAAAAGCAGAAAGCAAGAACAAATATTTGAACAAAGTGATAAATGTTGGAGAAATAGAAATGTGGACACTTAAATGTATGTCAAGCTTTTCATCTTTGCTTTATAGTAGAAATAGCATAGGAGGGTGTGGCTGCACTACTTGAGAAGACACACATCAAAATATTTTTGACAAATTCAATAAGCTGTTAAACAAGACTAAAATGCTAAAGAAATAGATGAGCTGTAAGGAGGAAATATGTCAATATGGCAGGAGAGATGAGCTGGGTTATGTAAGAAGGGGATGACCACTTGCTTCTCTTTTCCTCCTGTGAAGAAGCAACAGAACTAATATAAAAGTTAGATAATGGAAGAAATGTAACTTCCCAAACCAAATCTCTTGTCACCAGCAGGACAGAGCCCATCCTACTATCAGTGAACCAGTAACAAAGTAGGAGAAAATTTAATGTTCTTCTAAGGGACAAAGCAGTGTATCTATTGGACCAAATGCAGGAACCTGCATGTTTACTGAACTGCAGAACTCCAAGTGTGCATGTTGTTTCTAAATACTCATTTACACATTCATTGAAGGTATCATTGTCCAGAAGGATCAATGCTGTCATCATTTTTATGTCAGATTCTGTTTTCCTCCTAAAGCACTAGTTTCTAAATATACATATATATATATTTATAATGTCACTACCATTCATACAACAAGCTTTAGCCGGATTCTTTTTTTTAAAAAAAAACAGGTAACTGCCTTTCAGATGCCTTTAAAGACATAGATAATAATTCCTTTCAAAGACTGCCTCTGATTTAAAGCACTGCGAAGGAACTGCAGTTTGGCTTGTCAAGAAATAATCCTGTTCCTTAACAATTTGCAGAAAAATGTTTATCCCAACACAAAAAGCACGCAGCTACAACTCTTCTGTCTTCTGCCAGCAGGAGAGCTACACAGATAGTTTTTCTTATATGAAAGCAAGAGAAGCTGGATGAGAAAACTGGGAAAATGAAAGAAGAAAATAACAACCAGAGCAAAATATGAAATCTCTGCCCTGCTGACCTCGGTGCAGCCCAAATTGACTTCAGTGTGGTCAGAGTTTCACAGTCATCTGGCGAGGCTGAATTTTAAGTGCTCAGTGTCAGGAGCCATCACAGCCAGGGAGCCAATTCCAGGGTGTCACTTGCCCTCCCCCTCTCTTTAACAAGCATCCTCTTTTGTTTCTCTCAGACTATTTTAATTCAAGGTCATCTTTTGCCGGCGTCTTTTCATCTGACACAAATCCATAACTTTCTAATCAAGGCTCCCATCTCTTCCAGACCTCCTTTTCCAGCCGGCACTGCCTGCCTTGTAAATCAATGAGACACTCAGTTCCCAATCAGCTTCTCTCTTCCCAGCTTGCCTTCGGTGTCTGACCTTATTGTAACCATCCATCTGGGTTAAATCTCCACTCTTGCACCACTACTGCTCACCTGCTAAATTAATCCTGCCATCCTATATCCATGCTGCCTGAATTTAATAATATGAAACATTTTAGAAGTCCCATTTGCATCAATGTAAATACTTTTAAATTGCCTGACTAAACCACTGCAGAGATTGGATAAATAGAGCTTTGAGGATGGGGCAAAAGCTAAAGGAGGAGGAAAAAGCCCCTCTTTGACATGATAATAATTTCAAATTAAATGCAATCTTTGGGAAATAGATTTGGGGGTAAATGTGAAAATATTGAAATTATCAATTTAATGCAGAATAACAATTTAAAAAATTGTAAATTACACTAATTCATGTCAGAATGGGGAAAGAAGGAGTAAATTAATGTAGCAATATTATGCAAGACACCCTTCAGAAACCTGAATAAAATATTAACTAATGTGCTTCAGGAAGATACTGACTTATAGGACCAGAAAACTGGAGGGCTATTGATATATCCAGGATCCTTAGTAAGTAAAAGTGTTATTCTGATGGAAGACGTATCTGGAAGGAGAGGAGGCGGTTCAAGTTAGGTCCAGGAAATACTGCAAAGTTTCTTTCACTGAACTTTAAAAGCTTTTAATATCAGCAGTTTTCTATCAGCAATATTTTATGAATAACTTCTCAATCAGTGTGTATTGCTCAGCTGGTGAAAGGAATCCTAATTCCTAACTGCTGAAAGGAATCCTAATTTCAAAAGCACACGCTTCATCAGGGTGTAAAACAAAAAAACTTATTATGGCTAGTTCTGTGCCCCAAAATAAATATGCATATCCACACAGGAGTACAGGATAACAAATATTTACTGTTGTACACACACTCTGATACTTGTACCAGCCTAAGACAAAAAGCCTCCAGCTAAGGCAAATCCACCATCAGTTGCTGAGATAAGAAGTTTGCGGGACACGGAACACAATCTACATCATGTCACACTCATTCCTTGATTGCCAGCATAAAGAAGTGGATTTTGTGCACAAAACTGCCTGTAACCAAGGCAGAGGTAAGAGCTGATATCCACACACCCAGCCAGATGCTGTGCTCTCCTCTGGCCTTCTTCCTAAGTGCACTGAAGTTTAGATGAGTGAAAAAGAAACGTGAAATCGGTACAGCACTCGTGAAAAGTGTCATAAAAATTCTTGTTAAAAGATGACTTCAGGTAGAATAAATATATAACTTAAAGGAAAAAAAAAATCCAGCATTTTTCAAAACAGTTTTTCAGCTTTCCTGTGTCTATTTTTAGCTCAATACATTTACCCCAGTAATGCCACATTTGAGTGTGCTTTAGCAGTTTGATAACAAGCTAAGCATGGAGCACAGGTGGGTGGCAGCCCATGGAAGGGTAAAGGAGGTCTGTGAGATACACTCAGTATTGAACAGTGAAAAATAGCAGATGGTTATAAAGGAATGCACTGAATATGCAATGATCAACATTGTCAGAGCTTAAGTACATTTTCAGCACATCAATTAAAATATACTAATTAAAATCGTATAGTGAGAAATAATGCTAAATAGAAAAATACATCATGTAACAAAAGAATTGATCATATAGTTATAGAGAGGAGTGATTGCCAAATTTCTCTGACCTCAAGCTGCCCCACAGCTGCATAGACCATGTGCTGGTTGTTTCTGAGAACACGCATTGCTTGTCATCCTCACTGATTAATGGAAATTACAGTGACAAATCCTGAATCTGAAGCTTACTGAAAGGTGACACCTAATCAATATATTTGCATTCCTTCACAAGTAAGGACAAGGAGCAGTATGATACTCTGAACTTATGCAAGAATAAATAGTATTGGTTATAAGTATAAGAGCAATCTATCACTCCTACTTATTTTCCCTGTCAGCTGCCTGCCAGCATTTTTTCAAGCTGGAACCAGCATCCCAGACATGGTGCACTGCCTGAATTGCAGGAACAATGTGAATGGGTATCAGGTTATAAATTGCTGCTGTAGTCCCATATGGCACATAATCCTCCTGCAAGGCCAAACAATGAACCACTGGATTTCACATGGCTCTTTTATGAGGCAACAGAATCAGCAAGTTTGAAACAAGCAGCTCCTGGAAGACATGAAGCAAAGCAAACTCAGCAGAAGGGAGCTCTAATACAGCTCTCTGATTGTAGCCTGCTACTCAATTATGAATCCATCTTTACCTGAAAATTGCCACTAAAGCCAAAATAACCAACAGCAAGGAACTTTTTAGTACTGCTGCAACCTGAACCATAAAACTCATACAAAAAATCCACTACCCCACTCAGTGTGAGTAATAGAGCCAAAGCATCTCCTGCTTGTAATAAGGGACAAAAATTGAACTTGAGGGACTATTGACCATCAGGCCTCTGTGCTCCAAAAATCCTTGAAGCAGACATTTTTGAAAGCATCAGCAAGGCAGAGAGGATCTCTGATTTCAAAGCTGAGTGAGCACTGTCTGCAGCTCATCGTTAGTCTGCTCCCAGGATTGTGAGCAGCAGTCACTGCTCTGCTGCTCAGGGATCTCCCAGTAAGCCACAAGGAAGAGATGTGGGAGCATGAAGATTTCCACCCAATAATCCCTGTCACTGAGACAGAAAACAAAACTGTACAACAAATTACATACTTCTATCCAACTTTTAATGCACAGAGCTGCATTAAAAATACAAGATGCTCATGGAAGGGAAATGGGCACATCTGACTACACCAGGAGTTCCTTCCCTCACCCAGCCCCAGTCACCATAATTAAGCACCACTATGATGATTCAGGACTGAAACCTGCACTTTTAAAACTCATTCTTCATCCTGAATTCACAATAAATTTTTCTGTCCCTCGAGATTGTCGATAAGAGAAACAAAAATTGAGCACAGAACATCCCACTGGTATTAACCTGATGGTAACAAAAGTGTCCCAGCAGCACCTGCAGCAGCTGACACTACTGCTTGGCCCTTTTTATTTCCATAGTCACAGGTGGGGAGGTATCCAGCTTACTTTTGGAAAAGATGGAATTCACCTGTCCATTTCCCAACTGTAAATTAAAAGACCAGGATTTCTGTCCTTTCATCTGCTTCAACTTCAGAGGGAAACATTAAAAATGCTCCAAAATGTTACTTCACTAAAAGAGATGTCAAAACAGATGCATCCCGTTATAGTGTGAGTGAGAACATTCCATTCCTTATTTCCTGTCACTTTGGCAACACTTCTAACCTCACTGAAGGTTGCTAGAAGAAACCAAATATTTGGGCAGTGCTTGCAAACATAAAGTGCAAAAAGAAGCAACAACAAACTTAAACTCTCTTCCCCACTCTCATGACTTTAACAGCTGTACACAGATCAAATCACAAGGTACAGATTTAATTGATTCCTAAAAGCACATTTCACTGCTTTCTGGCAGGAAACCATTTTTAGTTGGTCATCATAAGAAGGCACCACCACCATGGCTGTCCCTATGCTGCAGAGGGTCTGTAATTTCTTTTGTTTCCAATTGAAAATATTCTTAACCCATCAACCTGAAACATCATCCTGAAACTGCTGCTGGCACAGATGTGCCATGGGAGTCTGAATAATAAATTTGAGTAGGAACCCATCTGTCACTCTAGGTCTAAAAGCAAGTGTTGCCCAACATTTCCAGTGGCTCCTGATGCTCCCCTGGGACTGTGTGAGCTCTGCTCACCAACTGAAGTAGTTTTAAGCCCTCTAATAGATGCCTTCCCTTCATACCAGTTATTAATCATTAACTTCACTTGGGAAATGACAATGTCTAAACTGCCTCCAATAAAGTGTGTGACAGTAACCAGCTGGAATGTTTGAGGGATTACTGAACACGCACAGAGATCCTCCAAACCCATCACTCGTGGTATATCATTCACTTGGGAATATCAGACTTTTACACGGTCTCCCTCTAACATTTAAAATATTCACAAGCTTGAATAAATAATCTGTTGTCAAAAACATGAAAAAAGTACTAGAAAATTTATAGCTCAGCAAGAGAACTGGGGACCATTGCTAAGGACTGAAGCAACTATACATTCTTCTTGACTTCTTAACTCACTTTAGAGAAGTGAATTATCTTGACAAACACATAATGAAGTAATTCAATGTGTTCTCTTTATGCAGTCTGGCTCTTACTTCCAAAGAGTGCATTAGATATAGCTACATTTCTCAAATTATTAATCACCATTTTTGTCAGTCAGAGGTAGCTCAGCTCAGGTTTAAATGGGGATTATTTTCCCTAGACTGCTGTTTTTAAATTATTTATACAGACTGAAGAGATTTCCATTAAAATATTTGATGTTTCCATGTAAATTTTCTAAATGTGAAATAGTATATTGATCATTGTGCAACACATTTCAGGGACCAGACATAGCAAAGAACAGCTACTACAAAAAGAAATGCTGTACCTGTCCTCTAATTCTAGGTTATAAACAGATGGCACGATGGGGAACTCTGGTGAAGTGCCAGTGGCATTGAAGAAGTTAAATGTAATAAAGCTGCTTTAGCTGGATAGGAAGCTGCATTCCAGAACTACATATTTCAAAAGAGGAAAGACTGGGAGAACTGCAGACCTTGCATTGCATGGGATATTTGGGAAAAAAAACAAAAAAAAACCACAACAAGCCCTCAAACAAACTCTTCTTTAAAAATTTTCTCTGGTCCTTATTAAAGGCTCTCAAATTCAAAATAGACTTTGATTTAGGAATGATGCAGAGTATTATTTTTTAACACAAGGGGAAGAGCTCTGTGTGCTTTTTTGCTGACTATGACCAGAAATGGCAACTGAGAGCTCCAGCTTTCTTCTGGGCTGGCAGCTTCCACAAGTGCAGTGATTCTGCTTTCAGTGTAAACAGGTATGACAATTTTTTCTCTCTTTTGGCAACTAATTAACCAGCTGCTTTTTTCTTGAAGTCACTGAAACATCCCTTAATTAAGTTAATTTAAAACTTGCCTAATTGACCTGAGGTATTAACACCACTGCACCTGTAGAAACTGCATAATTAATTATTGGGTGCTTGGAGCTGTGATGGACTCTCTTCTCACACTAAAAGATACAAAGTGTGATGGTGCTTGTTTGCCTGCCTTTTGAGAAGGTTTTGGATAAATACAGACTGATATAAGTCTGGTGTTCAGAGTGTGGGATTTGCAGGAAAACAGCACCATCATTCCCAAACTAAACTGGCAGCTTGTTGCCTGATTCCTTTAGAGTCATTTAGGTTTGTTTGCTTGGTGGCTGGGTCCCGAATCTCCACAGAAGCAGAGGAAGGGAAAACTATTTTCAGAGGAAATAGCCCTGAATGGTAAAGTCAACAAGGATTTCTAAAACTAAACCCCACCTTAAAAACTCGCCTTCTCCCAAGAACCATGCTGTCCTTTTAGCTGTAACGTCAGCCATCCAAGAAGGGTCGAGGATTTCACTTTAATTGCTTTACCAGAATCTTTTAATAGCAATTAAAATTTTACCTTAATACATCTTTAGATTACAAGTCCCTTCTTTTTCCCCCACTCACCATCATGACTTTTGCTGTCTATCCCCAAATCCTCATGCTACATCACCACCAAGATGGGTTACAAACAAATCAGTTCAAAGGGAACCTCCTAACAAGTCATTGCTTCCTCAGCTTCACTGGCAGGCAGCTATCATTGTGCTATAAGCTTTTGTCTTTGCAAAATAATGATTATTCTTTGGTCTGAGCACAGAAAACAAGAAAAAATAAACCTTTAACAAGGAGGAAGCCAGTACACATTTCTAACTGAAGAGCCCTAAGTAGATCCAATGTTCAGATGGATAGATCCTTATCAGATTGCAATTATTTGGAATATATAAAAATCCATCTGAACTAACGCAAGTCCAGCCACCACTGCTCCCTTTTCACTTCTTTCTCCACAGTTCTGTTTTTCTGGATTTCACCCAGAGGTACTGAAAAGTAAAATAAAACCCAGAATATATTAAAAGAGACCTGTTCCTTCCTACACCAGAGTGCATTTGAAGACCACTGATA
>NW_021940761.1:128633-138517 GCF_001715985.3 Manacus vitellinus | reverse complement strand
CTCTTCCACAGAAGCATCTACTTCAGCTTAATAACACAGTAGGACAGTCACAGAAAGCACGTTCAGAATTCCCTGGTTATCCAGTATTTGGTGGGTCCCACTGAACCAGCCATGTTACTGTTGCAGAACTCCTGCTTGACTACAGACTGCATTTGATTTGAGAAATTAAACACTGGTGGCAAATTAAACGTTCTATCCGGGAAATTAAACATTTTAAACGCTGAACTGGCTCTTTTAAAAATGATTTAAGGGAGTGGTCCAATGGAGAGGGGAGGAGTACGGTACTAAAAGACACATCAATACTGAAAGCAGAGAGAAGCATTGCATGAATTGAAGTGCATTTGTTCAGGAAATAATTAGTTGCCTTTTTCCCTCCTCTCATGGTGCCAGAGAAAAATTTCTCTTAAAAAAAAAAAAAGACACAGGCTGACATGTCTCTGGAACTGGGGAAGCCCAGGCTGGAAGGGCACGGCAGGATCTGCTGCAGGAATTCCAGACATCCATCCAAACCTGGCTCAGATCTGCTACTGGATAAATAGCAAACCTCTGCTTCTCTTTCCTACGTTCATTTCTAAGTAGAAGTCAAGAATTATTAATGGTGATATCTTAACATAAAGATGACACTTCTCCAAAGTGCATCTGACAACCCTAAAGTCATCCAAGTCTCTCCCTGTTGAGAAAAGCAGCTTCTGAACACCCGTCTCAAAGATCTTCATGATGATCATTGTCCTGTGCAGGCAGGAACTCAACTTTAAATTCTGTGTTAATATTTGAGCTGAATTGATATTAAATTAAGACTAATTCTGAGGTATTAAATATGTACGAATAAAACAACAAGGAAATCAAGTTCAAGAAATGCATGCAATTTTCAGGGTCTGACTCTCACTCCACTTAACATTATATCAGTTTTTGCAATCAAATTGTTTATTTTCTCCAGAGAATCCTGTGCCCCATGACACAGTATATCAGCCACTCCAAGTCTGATGAACAAGACATATATTTTGGTGAGGGGTTTTATTTTAACTCTTATTTTTGTTTTCCTTCTCCAAATGCTATTTCCAAAGGTTCCTATCCATGTTATTAGACAAAAAAAATACTGAAGTCTCCTCTCAGTGAGGCAAGAGACATTTTTTCCCTTGTTTGAATCCCCCAGTTCTTTCTCATAAAGCTTTCATAAGATGAGAAACTGTTATTTGTTATTTGTTACAGTAAATGGTAAATTAGCATTCCAGTAAGACTTCCAAATTTAAACAGATCATCTTTGATTTCTGCAGTTAAAGTATTCATTAACTGCCATTTTACCAACTGGAAATTAGAAGCAATTATATATATATGCAAATAGTCACAGAGTAGGGACATTTCTCCATTTAAAGCAGTTATTTACTGTTGGCATGAAACAATGCAACCTGTTCCTGTGCTCTGGTAATGTCCCTGACACCATTAGCAATTATGGCAGCTATTGCAATTCTTTCAGCACACTATCTCCTATAAATCAAGTTGTAGCACACTATAGGACTTCTTAGAATAAGTAATGCTACATAAAGCTAAGGTTCAGCTTTGAGAAGCACCTAATATCCCTCGTCTCACTTTATTTTTATCAGCAGAGCCACCGCCTTCAGCAGCAGCTGCAAAAGCCCCGCTCTGTTACATATGTGAAGCCAGGTAAAACCTGGCAAGTGAATTTAGTAGAGCAACGTGAGGATTAGAGAGAGTTAAACACAAGATACGAGCTTTGAGCAAGGCATAGAAAACTTAGCATTAAGAAATAGCAGAGGCAATAGATTCACTGGAATACAGGACACTCTGACATGAGGGAACATGGGCATGAACGGGGAGAACTAGAAATGCTAGCACACACAAAAAAGGACATATGGAAGAAAACAAAGGCAGATAAGAAAAGAGACAAGCCAAGAAACCAGGAACTTCTGCCAGACATTGGAAATCCCTGCCAAATGCACAAGGAAACTACCCAAATTAGGAAAGGTTCAAAAGTTCATGAGGAGGATGATGAAAGGACATTGGGTTCATGATGAAGGAAGACCAGAACTACCACCGAAGTTCTCCCCAAATTGAAGACCACGCCTCCAACTCCGCCTGTTATGAATATTAAAAACAGATGTTGCAATGTAATGAATATTCATAATATGTGATGCAATTGCTTGGCAAAAAGTGTATAAAAGCTCAAATTGTAAGTTCCTCATTGAAGCAGTTTTGTCCAGGGCGACCTGGCTGCTTCCCGGCCGTGAAAATAAATACCTCCTGCTTATAGACTGAAAACTCTGAGCAGTTCCTCTACGCCCTCTTTGGGGCATAAATTTGGCATCATATGCAAGATGTGGATCAGCAATTTGAATCCTCAGACTCCGGAGTTTCACACATTCCCAGGGACTGATGATCAGAGTTACCACATACAGACCCAAAAGCTGAGCCAGCACTGCCTTGCATGGAGCAGGTTTCTTACACTTCTTCTGGATCCACTTTAGAATTGACTTTAACAATCATCACAATTATTTTACTGTTGAATACTCTACAATCTACAGACCCCAGGGTCCAAGGCTGTGTAGCCAAGGGAATTACAAATACTAAATTGCTTCAGATTTCTTCTGAAACAGAGAGAAGCAGTGTTACCATCAGCTTGTTGCTCGCTTTAACTGCTCTGCACTGACACTTAAACAAGTCCCATATTTACAATTAATAATTAATAAAATACAATTCTAAGTGCGTCACTGCAAAGATGGTAATTTCATTACAGTGAAATACTAAGATTCCAGCCTGCTATATTAATCAATATGGTTGCCTTGGTTGCACAAAGATAATTAAAATTTAATTGAAATTCACTAAGAGTAAGATTAGGTATATTTCAATAAAGAGGATAAAAGATTAATATTTTATTCATCACGGATAACATTTTTAAAGCATCTTACAAAAAAAACAAAACAAACAGTCACAAAAAAAAAAAAAGAGTGGAATGCAAGTTTTTTCTGGATCTTGGTTCTTAAGGAGTAATGCAAGAGGCATGAAGACAAAATTCTGTACCTAGATAGTCAGTTTTTACTTCATGCTCAGCAGAAGAGTTTTTTGCTTATCACTACAGATGACCTCCTGTCCCTGTGAGTACCTGGCAGCAATGTTCTGGGGAGCAAGAAGAGACAAAACAAAGCAAGGAAGAAGACATGTCCGTGTTCCTAATGATTAGGATCAAATTCCACACTTGCTTAACCTGCCTGACTTCAGCAGGTATGTGTAGCATTAAAAGCTTCATTATTATTTTTCTGAGGTAATCACCTCGGGTTTGAGTCCATAGGTAAAGAAAAGACAGCATCAAATTCAAGTGATGTTCCCATTAACACAATTTTGATAGGAAACAGTAGGGAAAGCACTCTCAAAGCACTGAGTGCAATTTCTGCCACAGCACTACCTGTAACTGGAATTATATATACCCTTCCAAATCTCACACTTGACTTGGAAAATTTACCCTCAATTGTTCACAGCGAGCAGAAACTACTGATAATACCTGCTACTTCAGCTCATCCAAAAGTTACCAGGGGAAGGGGGATTTTAAGCCACTTGCACTAAGGGTCCTTGGTGAAAGAAGTGCACATGGATTCTATAACAACTGTGCCAACTGGTTCCTCAGAAATGCTTGTGGAAAAAAATATTGTCACTTGCAAACGGATCAAAATAGCTCTAAATAATGTTTTAAAATATTAATTGATTTTGAAATCATTAAAAAAACCCACAAAAACACCAAAACCTAGAACCTTACCCCAGAGTTCAGATGGTAAAAAATAATACAGAAAACTACCATGGTACACATCTGGGATACACCATCCCTAGTAGGAATGGGAACAGATGTCTGAAGTTTGCAACAGCAACTGCTATTCCCATGCCAGTGCCTGGTGCAATCATGCCTGGCCTGATAATGTACTTCGTGTGCTTTCTGTGCTGCACACGCTGAAAAAAATGATACAGAAGGAGCAAAACAACAACAGACAGGAGGAAGGAAATGGAGAACAGAACTTCTGTTGTCTCTTTTCCTGCTGGGAAACGACCTTCTGCCTTTAAACCATGCATCTCATCAAGCACATCCCAGTTTCTTGCGGGACATGGGAAGAAGAACTTTCTTTTCCTTTATGGCTGCAAAGGTATCTCAATAACAGAATTAATAAAATCAGATCTATGATAAACTGTTCAAGAGACTAAATAAAAGTCTCTTAAATAATACCTGAAAGGATCTATTACACGTTTAAATAATTAAATAGTTTAAATAATTTCGATTGAGAGTTTATGTAAAATGTCTTATTTCAGATACAAACATTCGGACACCTGATCAGTGTCTTTTTGGAATTAAAGGAATGAAGGAGGGTTAAAGAAAGTACAATTATCAACTGGCAAGCTTTAGCAAGCAGATTTCAGTACATTATATATAATTCAGGGAAAACTGCAATACACAGATGGAAAAGATCGTCTTTGTTTTTTAAAAATCAGATTGTAAATATTTCACTGGGGTTTATTTTCTGTGTTGATTGTGTGGTGTTCAAGTATCCATTGCATTATATTTTTTGAGGTACTAGTGGACACCAGCAATAAAAAAAATCACTCCTACTTGCAGCAATTTTGCCTTATCCATGTGGAAGCTAGACAGTTTATTTCAAGATAATTGTCATAAAATGTGCCAAATGAAAACCATGGAAAAACACAAGAAAAACATATACTTCAGTGAGCAGAAAAACCAACTAAAACAAGAAGCTCAATCTAAATAAACAACTCAAGGTATTTGGTCAGTTTTCAGCAGTTTTAGCAGATAAAGACTTTAAGAGCCATGCATGCATCCAACCACCCCTTACAACCCAAACTATGTAGTTTTATTTTACTGAGACCACAAAAAAAAAGACTTTTCCTTCAGATTTTTATGTATCCTAATTTAATGTTACAGTACCTTATTAATTTCACTATTAAACTGGTACTGCTAATTTATTTGAGATTTATGTTGACTGATTTTACAGCAAGAAGAAAAAAAACAGTATTAAAAGGAAAAAAAGAGAGATAGATTTAAAAGCTGCACAAAAACCACGAGTCTGAATTCTGCAAGAAAACCCACATTAAGTTTCTTCTGAGCTACTGATCAGTTAAATTATTTACTGATTTCAAATATATAACATAGAACAGAAAAACATATTTAACATTAACTCTGAATGTGTACATAGAGAATGGCCATGGCACATCTGCCTTTCAGCAGGGATATAAAGAAATGGTAAGGGTTCTTTCATTACTATTATTTCCCTGTCTTGCAGAGTCAGCAAGGTCTCAATTCCTTAAGTGCTATTAAATTTTTTAAGTAGACAAAATGCCCTGATTCTCAAATCAACTCATTATTCAGAACCAGTAAGTCTAATAAGAATGAAATGCCCCGGAGTATTTGACAATTCCCTTGCCAAAAGAAACTCAAAAAATTAAAATATCACTTAAAAATTTCTCCCATAATTAACTGAAAATCATTTTCCATTTCTTCCCCCAAGCCCATAAAATTATTATATCCCAAAGAAACTTTAAGGAGTGATATTCATTCATTTCTTTTGGTCTTGTTGCATCTCATAGCTGTACACAAGGATAAGGATTATTGCATCTCTTGAATATGCATTTCCACTGATACTGTTGCCTGACTTGTTATATCTGAAGAGCTAGAATATTTTAATTTGTGATTATATTATGTCTAGGGTATTAGTCCCAAAGTTCTTCAGTTCTAGGATAATTCTAAATTGTGCTAAGCCTCCCATTTGAGTAATTCCTGTAGAGAGCATTATCTCTTCATTCTAGCCTATGCAGTCATGATGGGCACATGTCTAATTAGGTGAAGTTGTAAACTCTTCCAGTATGTAACATTCACATCTCTGGTAGCTTTATCCCAGCTTCAGTCCATTCCTCATTTCTAAAGTCACATTTAGAAGTATCCCTAATATTCAGAAAATGACAATTAAAATCAGATTATACAGCAGAGTTATGGGAAAAAAGAAAGCATGACATTTAATTTAAATATTTTCCATATTCATGCAGGAATTGCAGAAATATATAAAACCCCAGAATAAACAGATTCTCAGGTAAAGCTCCTACCCAATCTGTCAGACACTAGAAGCAGGGAAGGAGGAGTATCTGCAAATGCAGTTTATCAATAGTATGAGATTTAAAGGAATTCAAAACTTTATATTTGAAAATACAGAAGTCTACCTGAAATTAAAGGGGTCTTCGATTGAAAAAAACAAAGAAGCAAACCTTAGAAGCAAACAATTTTTTGCCTAATAAGTGAAGAAATACATTTAACCCAAAGATTTCTCAGCAGGACTAAAAAGATGCAAAGGATCTCTGGCAAAGAGACACGAACCAAGTGTTCGTGATTTGTTGGGAGTTTTTTGTTGTTTTGGGGGGGGTTAAGGAATTTAAAGCAAATTACTGAGCTTGACCCACACCTCATACTCCCAAAATTCCAGGGAAACCTAAACAAGAGTTTTTCCCCTGTGATTTCCAGATAATTTGGCTGCTGCTCCAGTAAATAGAAAAACATCTCTCTTCATTCTCTTTAGGACTTCCAGTCACAATGGTCTGTTATCAACTTCTCAGGGTGACACTTACCAATGACTTCATTCACAGGGAGCATTTGGCTTTTCTAGTTCATCAGTCTTTTGAGTAATTACTGCATTCTCTAAGCCAGGTTACCTCAATACAATTGCCTCAGGTTTCTATTTCACATTCTTAAGAAAATTAGAAAATTCGAAGAGTTTATAAAAATAGGACCCAGCCAAAACATTTAGAGCTTCATCACAGCTTGGGTACAACTGATAGGAACAGAATTTAGATTTAATCTAGATTAATTAGCCAGCTAGGATTGTCAACAAAAAGTGACTACATATATCAGATGGAAATACAAGGTGATTTTCATTGTCTGAAGCAAACAGAAGCAGCCCAGGAGTGCCATGGCCTCAGGCATGAGGACAGAGTTCCTAACACACACCATGCTCTTCATAGACTCTGCTAATGCTCCCTAATGTGTCACTGAAATTTTGAAGCTCCTGAATTTTAGAGTATTACTCAAGCTTTCTGTTACAATCTCATTCCATGTGAAGTCTTAAAGCCCTTGATCATGGTAATTCACCTGAAGCTCAGCCTTTCTTTCAAAATTAGCTGACTTATTAGGCAGCAAGGCAACCTTTGATAAGAAAACTTAGGAAGTTCAACACAGAAGCGCAAAATATATTCCAAACGAATTACTGCTGTCTCCAGTGAGTTAATATCATATATGATTTATTCTAAAGCTGGAAAAGGCAGAATTTCATCTGCCTTTTTAAACCAATTTTCTGCTGAATAACAATATCTGGAGCTGGCAGCTGAATGAACTGTCACTTTGAGCTCCCCCCACCCGGCACAGCCGATGACAATCTCGCTCTCGCAGGTGAGCCGCTTGTCAGCTCTACTGTCAAGACACTCCGAGATGCTTACGCAGGGAAACAATTATTAATGAATCATGTGAACCTTGTTTCTTGTTCCTCCCCCTCTGCTGAGCTCAGCGAGTTCTGTTCCTTGCCTTTACAGCTGCACAATGACATAGAACCACAGAGCGCGATGGGCCAATACAGGGAGGATCTGGAGCCCCTTCAGCAGCTGGGGATGTATTAGGCATTGACACGACATAGGGTGGAATATAGCAGTTTAAACCAAAAATATCTTTTATATCAGGTGTGAATAACCTGAAATCAACCTTAAGGACACCCTGACACATCTGCTGAAGGCAACACTGGAGGGATGACAGCGCAAGCCAAGTTTTGTCTTATTCATCTGAAACTGTGAGCAAGGATTCACTGCTAACCGTTGTAAATTAGCTATTAATGAGGTCTATTAGAAGCCATTTGTGGTTCTCTGTCTGCAAGCTGCACCAAACCTTAGCATAAGATTAATACGTCTTCCAGATTCCTTAACTGAAAGCACATTGCGTTTAAATTCTAATTGCTGTACTCCACGTAAAACTTACACAGTTGTTTTACATGTGTCACATGCCAAGAGAATAACAGTGTGCAGAAGAAAGGCAAAACCAGTCGGGCATATGTTTCCTGCATCTCACTGAAGTACCATTTTCCTGGGCACTGCCTGAGGCAACAATCACCGACAAAGCTCTGTGCAGACATTGAAATAAGAAAAATTAATGGTCACAGCCACTTTCTCAACATCAGACAGACCAACTAAGCAAACCTGACTCACATTACTTTCTCCTTTTGCTCTGACCCAGTGATTTAGGATTCACATCAAAGAACATCGATCAAAATAAAGAACTTGCTGTTTTGCCACTAACATGTATTTGATCCACGAATTCACAATTCTTTTTAGAAGGTAGTGATGGAAATTTCAAATGTTCTATAGGAAATACCTTCTCAAACGTCCTCAAGTTTTTAAAACACCGCAGCTGTAATCAATTTTGGTACACAAACCCTTATTTCATCACCAAGACAATCAAGTAACTATTACTTGCTGTCAAGTCCTAAACACGTGCACACATTGAAGGGTATTATAAAGTCAGTTAACTGGCTGATTACAGATGTGTGGGTTTATTTCAGGTTTTAAGTAATTCTTTACTTAATGTTTCCACCTTACAGGGATTTTTAGAGTGACTGCAGATAAATTTTTTGCTGGGCTACAGAAGTTGCTATGGAAGTTGTCTTTTCATTAGTCCAGCACACAGATGGTAGACAGGTAGGTAGCCTGGAAAGCACAAAATGCTCTGACATTTGGTCAGTTTTTCAGAAATATCTGGGGGATTTGGTTGTTGGCTTTCGTGTTTGTTTGGATTTTTTCCTTTATCTAGTTTACATCTACAAAAAGTAGTATGTCTAAAATCTTTCACTGGAAATAACAAAACCATTATGAGAAGCACAAAACCACACAGCACTGAGAATATTTTAAACAAATTGCAAGGATTAGTGAAGGAAAACTGAACTCAACTTTTAACCAAACCAATAATAGGTTCCATTTTAAAAAATGCTATTCATTTTAATGTGTTCAGCATTAATTTGCTTGTAATTTTACAGTGTTGGTATGAGACACCATGAGCTATTTGAGTTTCTGCAGATGTTTTCTGTCTGAATTTCTAAACTTGAAATCCTCATCATGCTGCTAGTGACATTCCTACCACTCTAGAGATACCAACACTAAGACACGTCTGCGTATGCCTGTTGAAAATCTAGGGCTGAAAAAAGAGAACAACAGCATTTATCCAAAAGAAAGAAAGCCTATAAGCTTTGGTTGTTAGGTGAAGTTAGTAGGCCAGCCTGGGGAACTCACGGTGAGCAAGAGCCTTCTGGTGTGGCACACTTTGTCTGGGAGGAATCTTCGTCCATATGCAATTTTGGCAGTCAGGCTGCCAATTCCAGCGCACTGCTCCTGCAAGTGAACAACTGCCTTTTCACTGAGGAAAGAAAGCCCTCAGCCTCCGTCTGTCCTGTGCAGTGTGTGGGCCACTCTTGGCACTCCATGGACACAGAGAGCTTTCTGTGCTGGCACCTTTTATCTGGGAGGAATTTTTGTCCGTATGCAATTTTGGGAATCAGACAGCCAATTCCAGCTCAGGGTTCCTGCAAGTGAACGACTGTGTTTCCACCCAGGAAAGAAATCCCTTACCCTCCGTCTCTCCTGTGCAGTGTGTGGGCCACTCTTGGCACTCCAAGGACATAGAGAGCTTTCTGTGCTGGCATCTTTTGTCTGGCAGCAATCTTTGTCTGTATGCAATTTTGGGAATCAGCCCTGCCCCTGCCCCTTCCCCTGGCCGGCAGCACCAAGCAGATGTGCCCCGCCAGGGCCCCGTTGCCCTCCCTGTCCCCAGCCAGGCCAGCCTGGCCCCCTTG
>NW_021940761.1:0-116897 GCF_001715985.3 Manacus vitellinus | reverse complement strand
GGCCGGGCGCTGTCTCTCCCGTGCAGTGTGTGGGCCACTCTTGGCACTCCATTGACACAGAGACATTCTTCTGCTGTCACCTTTTGTCTGGGAGGAATCTTCATCTATATGCAATTTTGGCAGTCAGACTGCCAATTCCAGTGCACTGCTCCTGCAAGTGAAGGACTGCAATTACACCCTGGAAAAAAGCCCTTACCCTCTGTTTCTCCTGTGCAGTGTGTGGGCCACTCTTGGCACTCCATGGACACAGAGAGCTTTCTGTGCTGGCACCCTTTGTCTGGGAGGAATCTTCATCCATATGCAATTTTGGGAGTCATACTGCCAATTCCAGCTCAGGGCTCCTGCATGCGAACGACTGCTTTTCCAACCAGGAAGGAAAACCCTTATCCTCCGTGTCTCCTGTGCGCTGTGTGGGCCACTCTTGGTAGTCTGACTGCCAAAATGGCATATGGACGAAGATTCCTGCCAGAGAAACGGTGACAGCACAAGAATCTCTCTATGTCCATGGAGTGCCAACTCCTATGCATTGCTTTAAGCAAAGAACTGCCTTTCCACTTAGGAAACAAAGCCCTTACCCTCTGTCTCTCCTGTGCAGTGTTTGGGCCACTCTTGGCACTCCATCTGCTCTTGTCTTTTACTGTAGAGTCACCCTAGTGCACTATGTCCTCAGCCAGGCCTCTAAATTTTGTACCATTAATGAAGAGTCTTCATAGTCCTCTTCCCATGTATGTTCAGCCCAACTTCCATCTGAAGCTTTAATGAAAGATGCAATCACAGGCATCATCTTTTCATAAATTTTCATTGTCTTTTTTCGTGCATGAGCCTTAACTTTGAACACGATTGCGATTTTTACTTCGAAATGGAAATTAGTCTCACTTTCCCTACAGGAATCCATCTGAAATGGATTCCCTGTTTCTTTGCTTGTTTTGAAATTTCAATAAAATATCTTGAAGAAGGTATAAGACTAGCAAAATAAAGAGGGCAATTATCTCAAGGTTGCGAACCAAACAACGAATTTTGGCAGGAATCCATCTTTATGTGAACAGCAGATTTCTCTGAATTCATCTCTTCTTTTTTAAATCAGGAGCAAAGCAAAATGAAAGGAGTTATATGACATAATGCCAGTAAATTAAGGACATTTTTATTGAATAACATCTTTTCAAGTTAAATGCACAGAAACATCCTTTTTGTGGGCCATTTATGTGCTTTACATAAATGGGTGACTAGCAGAATGCTGTAACTATTGTAAGGTAGAGTTTTCTGTAATTACCAATTCTATGCCGTTTAGATTTGGGTTTTTTTCATAAAAGATATAAAGATATTACCATAAATTTCATGAACCATGTATTTATAGCCAAAAAATAATAGAAAAAGGACAGTCTCCCTTCTGGTAAGAAAAAAACACCAAAAAAAATTAATGAACAACAGTGAAACAGTTCTAGTTGCCAAAAAATTCTTAGACTCAGGAAGAATTGTGATTTTTCTTACCTTGAGCTTGCAGAGACCACCTCAGGGAGGAGTGCTGAAGGAAGTCTTGTGATGCCTGCAGAACTTGATGGAAAATTGGGGATTGTCAAAGGAGAAAGCCACACTTTCCTATCGAATTCTCTGAAACAATCCTTTTCTAGGTCCAAGTGCATTATTTCAGGGACCCAAAGCTAGGCCTGGGAAAGGTGTAAGCTATGTTTTATAGGACTATTGCATCTATTTCAGAACCTGCAAATGTGGTAAACCACAAGTTTTGTGGGGAAATTAATGAATTCTATATTCTCATTTCAGTCTCTAATTCATGATGTTCACCAACAGCACATTTTGTTTAGGGCTAAACTCGGTGGTGCTTGAGCTGAGTTTGACCATCAGTGAAGTGGTTGGGAGGCAGAAGGAGGAGGGTTTGAAGGTATATTTTTACCTGTGCACTGAAAGAGATGATGTTTTAGTGGAACAGAATTAGTGTGTATGGTATGTCCTTGCTGCCCAGTTGATCACCACCCACTCTCCATGCTGAATGCATATATGCTTTCACACAGAGAGCGTTTTGAATTCCTGATCCCAACACTGAGTTGCTCTTGCAACTGTCTGGCCAAGAGTGCATCATTTAGCAGTTGAATTGATAAAGACACGATCAGGTTCAAAGCAAGACAGGACTGCACATGTTGAAACACACTTTGTGTGAACAGAAGACTGCAGGACCATTGTAAACAAGCCAGACGCTTTGCCACCAGAGATCAGTCTTTCTGTCTGTCACCAGGGAAGGAGCAAAGGGAAATTTAGCCAAAAGAATACAAGAAAATCTTCCAGATTTCCATAAAAAACATCTCACATGGATAATATATTATTTTTTACTTTGTTTTCCTGGGGGAAAACAAAGGATGAGACCTGTAGAAACACTCATCCAGCATTCATCAGTCTTTATTGCATGTTATTCAACCCTTAGTTTAAATACTTTGACACCTTAATATGCTTTATAAAGAACAATAAGGATTAAGTAAAACAATAACTGCTAGGTGCTCAATTGACCAGCATTCACTCTGAGCAATAACTGGCTGGAGTTCTTTGGGAAAAGCAGTTGTGATTATGTAATGAAAGATGATTACAACTCAAGCTCAGGGGAATGGATTTGTTTGCAGAGATACCAAATGTCAGAACGAAGATCAATCCCTGGGGGACACCACCAGCTGGATGCAGCACCATTCACCACCACCCTCTGGGCCCGGCCCTCCAGCCAGTTCCTGACCCAGCACAGTGCCCCATCCAAGCCGTGGGCTGCCAGCTTTTTCAGGAATATGCTGTGGGAGACGGTGTCAAAGGCTTTGCTGAAGTCCAACCTGGCCTTGAACGCTTCCAGGAATGGGACAACCTGGGGTCACAACCTGTGCTAGCGTCTCATCACTCTCACAGTCAAGAGCTTCTAAACTTTATCAGTTTAAAACCATTATTAAATATACATTTACATTAATAAATATATAGAAGATATATTTCATAGTTACTACGTAACACTTCCAGCATTTGCAGAAAGACACCCACAGAGCAGAGGAGCTCCCAGCAGATCTCACTTGAGCAATCTGCTCCCCTGACATCCATCAGAGTAAGAAGTGACCATCCCCTCCCAGAGCTGGAAAAGTGCACAATTTTCTAAAGATTTTCCAAAACATATAACCTTGTCGTCAAAAAACCTCTTAATTTTTCACAGACAGAACAAGGCTCTTAAGTTTCTGTAAGCTTGATCACTTCAAGGGACCTCAGTTCAGGAAACCATCTGATGACAACCAAGTATAAACTATATTAATTATGAAAACCAGCCACAAAATTTGAATGGAGGATATATATATATGTATATATATATAAGTCAAGTGCCTTAATTTCACTTTAAAAATCAAAACTGCTTTTAAAGAAATTTAGTTTAATAAACTACATTTAAAAAACAACTACTGGACAATACTTCTTCCCTTCCTTAAATATCATTCTTTGACCCTTGGAGAAAGGTTTTAAAGCAGCAAAGAGCTAGTTAAGCAGCAACTTAATCAAGAGTTCAAATCAATAGGACAGGCAGAGACTGATTTCAAAAATGTCAGACGAGGGAAGACAGGGACCCTCAATATGAGAATCAGCAAGCTTCGTTTATTGATCATTGCTAACAGCTTAATATATGCTTTATAATTAGTTCATACATATTGCAAAAGCTAAGCTCATTATTGGTTCTGCTTAAATGTTGATCTCACCTCTTATGTTGACACTTAGATGTTAATTCTGTCTCTCACTCCCTTCCTTTGTTGACACAGGTGGTACTCAGTTGCTTTTTGTTTTGCTAATCGCAATGTCCTGTTTACCAGCCAGCTAACACGGTACGAGGGCAATGTAACCTTGCTATCTAAGATGTTCCCACGGCCTAGGCAAGCCGTGTTCTATAGACAATTCCCTACACAAAAACTATTTTAAAACTAAATTAAAAAGCAGTTACATTGCCAATTGACAAGTTTAGAAAGGTTTCCTTAGCAATTGTTGAGGTTAAAAAGTAATGAACTGTGGAGAGAGGAGACAGAGCACGGGGTTCAGGGGAGGAAACCTGTGTGAATTTGCACTTGAAATTTGTTGTTTTTTAACGAATAGGATCACATCTCAAGGACCTGCAGAAACCATTCTAGCCTTAGAAAAGGAAAAGCTTCCTGGATGTTTTTCATTACAGCAAGTGCCTAAGAAGCCCTCAGCAGTGCCAAAGTCCAAAACAACAGCAGCAGAGGGAGATTAAAAGAACTGCAGGGATGGTTTCTTGAGCACAGGGTGGGCTCCCCAAAGCCAGACCTTCATCCGCAGCACTCAGAAGGTAGAAAAACAAGGATATGACAAAGCCTTAACTGGGGAACTGGTTACCAAGGGTTTATAGGGAAAGAACAGGCTCTGGAAAACAGGACCTGGAAGGTGAGAGAAGGAAATAGAGCGGCAGTGGAGGCATCTTGAAATTCCTCTCATGAAGAAACAGCTTTCCATGTCAGCTGGGGGGAGATTTAGAAGTAATGGGGGGAAATTGCAGCAAGAGGAGACTTCTTTACAGCACTAAAGTACTGGGACAAATTCACTACAGAAACTGAGAAATCTCTACCAGCAGCTCCTTGCAAAGAGGTCAGGCATCCACCCATCACAGCAAAGCCAGGCCCAGGGAACTGGGCCAGGCAACTTCTCCAAGTCAATCCCAGCCGTATTTTCCGACACTTGCACAAAACTTCATTGTGCATTAACACAGCAAAGGCTTTCCCTCAGCTTATCAGGCCTTGGGACACCTCAGATTGAGATGTAAACCCAGCTTGTATCACTTCGCTGTGCTCAGACTCTCCCCCCGACCATCGAGCCCCCCCCCGAGATGTAGCTATGCTGAGCAACCAACAACTTGTCCAAGCCATGGGGTTATTTCACAGCCTGTTTTAAGCAGCAGGAAGGAGAAAAAAAAGGAAGACAAAAAGGAGGCTGGCTTTGCTGCTCTCCTGGAAAATGCAGCCTGGCAGCCTCCACACAATAAGACATAAAGAGCACAGACAGCATCTTGCAAATGGGGGGCTCATGAGCCTCTCCGAAGGGCTGGTGGGGAGTAGCTCTTTTTGCATATCTCATCCCTGCTGTGCACTGTTTTCCTCCACACAGATAGCACAATCTCTGTGTTCTCAAATTCCTAAGAAATTGCCCAAAAAACAGGCTGGGAAGAGAGCATTTCTGGCTGCCAAACCCAGCTCTAGGTGAGCTGTCTTTAAAAGGGCTGGGCCAAGACCAGACCTGTGCATAAAAAAAATAAGACTCACAAATAAAATAGCTCCAAACCTTTCAAAGGCCAATATTCACCGAGCATGTTCAGCCTTTTTCTTAATATTGTTTGTTTTTTAAACAGGTAACAGCAGCACCATATACTTCCCTGGTGATAGGCTGCTTTGCAGGAATATGTATCATCTCCTAAGCTGTTTGCTTTAGAGAAAAAAAAAGAATATTTGCACAGTATTATGCCTGTTATCTCATGACATTTATATGATGAGCTCTAGGGGCAGAGTCAAAGCTCAGGTGCTCAAGATACCTCCCCAACAAAAACTATTGCACAGCAAAGTATCACAGAACACATCCCACCTACCTCAGAGGCACATGCCATGGGGAAGCAGGTGGAAGAGGCAGACATTTTGGGAATGATGAGAGCTCCTTGGATGATCCATGGTCCCACGCAGTGCAGGGGGACGAGTCAGGGTGAGCCAGTACAGGCAGTGCCCTCACCACCACGGTCTCTCCAGAAGCATTTGAGGCTTTCCCGCTCCATCAGCACCTTCCAACTCAGCAGTGGCACAAAGGAGTTTTGGGTCCATCCAGAAACAGCAGCTATAGAGCAAACAGAGGAGTCACCACAGCTACAGCACAGGCTGAAAAACCCATCCAGCCTGGAGGCAGAGCTTAAATATGCTCCTGAGCCCAGGGGTGTGGGTGGAGACCACAGGTGAGGCTCCTTAGGGCCCTTAAAGCCCATTAGGGCCCTCAGGTCTACACTGGCCACACCTGGGTCCTCTTGACCACTGCGTCCCATACAACCCCAGGGCACCTGGACCATACTGTTCCTACCCATCTGACAGAGACTGAAGGGAAGGCTCCCTCTGCACAAAAGCATGGATTTTAGCAGGAAGAGAGCCTGCACACATTTGAAAGCACACAAATTAGAATAGCACTGAGGAAGGACCCATCAAGCACACCTGAACAAAGACAAAATACTCTTTCGTGGTTGTATTCACCTGTAATTTCTCTAATAAAGCTTGAAATAAAATTTGGAGGACAGCAAAGGTAGAAGGTTAAAAAACAGGGGGGAATGTCTCCATTCAGGGATTTTGGAGACTTTTAAGTGCCACCAGTACAATTTTGTGGGAACTGCTCACGTCCCTTCAGTTTTTCTCTTGGAGGGAAGGATTGATGCAGCTTGTTGGCAGAGTCAGTTCTTTCCCTACCACTGCAATGGCAAAAAGGGAGGTGGCCAAGATGCTGGGGGGGGCAGGCATGATAGGCAGGCTTTACAGCTGAAGGTCACATAAAGGGGAAGAAAGTAATAGAGGAGAAAAAACCTTAATTAAATTCAGTCAGATGATGCATCCCTTTATCATGTACAGACTCGTACGCTCCGGAGCCTGCAAACCCCTTCCTGTGGCCCTGGAAACCTTCCTTCACCACTCAAAGCCAAGCCCTCCAGCAGCAAAAACCAAGGGGCTGGGGCCAAACCAAGAACTGGTTTGATGCAGCCATTTCCCCCTTCTTGGATCACAAGCCCAGTCCTGCCTCAGCACACAGCTGAGCTGACACGGTCCTGACTCCGACACCCCGGACACTGGACCAGGTTCAGTGGCTGCAGATGAAAGGCAAAGAGGACCATGAGAAAAAACCACAGAGGATCACAAGGCAAGGGAAAGCTGATCTGGGGCAGGAATTAAGAGACTTGAGTAGAAGCTGGAAGGAGAGATGTCTGAAAATGAGGAGCAAAGCATGGCACAACACTCAGCAGAGAACAAGCCATCCTCCCAGCACCAAGAGCTCATGGTGAGGAAAAGAAATTGGAATGAGCGGAAAAGAGCTGGAGCTGAGGTGGCTGTGACAGATAGACAGGCAGACCTGCTTTCACAAGCTTCTGGTTCACGGTAGAAAAGATGAGTGGTACTGAACAGAATGTAAAGCCACTATAGGTTGTTATAACATATCATCTGCTGTGTTTAGCAGAGCTGAAGAATTTCAACTGCTAGTTTTGTGTTGCTGAATGTCTTGCAGCAAAGCCATCCTCCTGGCTTTGAGGGAAGCAAGGGATGGGGTATCCCCTGATTCCCTTGGCAGTTTGCTCCATGGTGAATCATCCTCACTGCTAAGAGGACCTGCTGCCAATTGTCCTGTTAGGAGTGTTCCTTGGGAAAATGACTGTTTCCTTTCTTTTCCTTTGCTACTTTGCCATTGCCTTTTTTAACTGAGTCATCCCATAAAGGCACCATAGCAGGGCCTGCTATGTACACAGTTATCTCCTGCTTCCCCCTCTGGCTGCATATTTAAATAGTGAGGGTTTTTTTCTATTTACTTCAAGGTCTTTCCTAAAAACTCCTGAATAATAAAAGGCTGGAGTGGGTGTCTAACTAAACACTACCAAGAAAAAAGAATGAGAAAGCAATGGAACTCGAAGGGAGCCTTTGAATCCGGAATTGGTCAGACTGCCAATTCCAGAGCAGAGATGCTACAAGCAAAGGACTGTGTATCCACCCAGGAAAGAAAGCCCTTAGCCTCTGTCTCTCCTGGGCAGTGTGTGGGCCATACTTGGCACTCCATTGACAGAGACAGCTTTCTGTGCTGGCATCTTTGGTCTGGGAGGAATCTTCGTCCATATGGAATTTTGGGAGTTGGACTGGCACTTGCAGCACAGGGCTGAACAAAGGGTACAGCAGCCCTTCCCCCCAGCCAAGAAAGCCTGCAACCTTTGGCTCTCTGGTGCACTTGGTGGACCAGCCTGGGCACTCCGTGGGCAGCAAGAGCTTTCTGTGGTGGCACCTTTTGTCTGGGAGGAATCCTCATTTGTATCGGTTTTGGGGAGGTGGGACCAGGAATTGCAGCGCAGGGCTGAAAAAAGGCAACAGCAGCCCTTTGCCTTTGGCTTTCAGGTGCAGGTGGTGGGGCAGTCTGGGCACTTCGTAGGCAGCAAGAGCTTTCTGTGATGGCACTTTTTCCCTGGGAGGAATCTTCATTTGTATTGAATTTTGGGAGCGTGACTGGCAGTTTCAACGAAGGGTAGACAAAAAAAAGCAAACAGCCCTTATGTCCAGGATAGAAAGCCTGCAACCTTTGGCTCTCTGGTGCAGTTGGTGGGTCAGCCTGGGCACTCCATGAGCAGCAAGAGCTTTCTGTGGTGGCACCTTTTGTCTTGGAAGAATCTTCATCCGTATGCAATTTTGGAAGTGGCTCCTGCACTTACAGCAGCACAAGGCTGAAAAAAAGCCAACAATAGCCCTTATCACCAGCAAAGAAAGCCTGCAACCTCTGGCTTTCTGGTGCACTTGGTGGGCCAGTCTGGGCACTCCATGGGCAGCAAGAGCTTTCTGTGGTGGCACCTTTTGTCTGGGAGTAATCGTCGTCCGTATGAAATTTTGGGAGTGGGACTGGCAGTTGCAACCCAGGGCTGAAAAATCAAACAACAGCCCTTCTGCCCAGCAAAGAAAGCCTGGAATCTCTGGCTTTCTAGTGTATATCATGGGCCAGCCTGGGCAGTCCATGGGAGGCAAGATCTTTCTGCTGTGGTACCTTTTGTCTGGTGATGCCAAAAAAATTCTTCATGAAGAGCTGCTCAGAGACTTTTTTATCTTTAAGCAGTAAGATATTTGTTTATTCAACTTTGAGAGCAAGCCAGCTCACAGTGGACAAACTTCCCTGACCTGATAGTGCAAAACCAAGTCATTTTATACCCATTAGATACTTGGTTACATCATCTAACTTACATGTTAATAAGTTGAGCAGTCTCTAGATGTAGTCTTTCCAGACCCGTGCAGTCTTCTACTGACAGGTCTTCTCCTCAAGCCTTCACTCCTCTGGTGGTTGCCATGGATGTCTTCCTCTATTTGACCTCTTCAGTCAGGTGACCTGAATTCTTCAAGCTTGCAAAATCCTTGCCCTGGGCCTTCTATGTCTTGTTCAAACATCTAGTTTACCTAATTTATTACCATGTGTATACTACTCCTCCTCTTTCTATATTAAGCCCTTTGGTCCAGTGAGCAGAACCAAACACGATATTAACCAGTGATCCTAAAATGTTCTTCTAGGAAAACAGGTATTGGGCTTTCTTAGCAGGCCAAGATATCTCAGTTAACTCTTCTAGGCCTGGCTCCTGTTTCACTGGGAGGAGTCTTCGTCTGTATGGAATTTTGGGAGTTGGACTGGCAGTTTCAGCACAGGGCTGGAAAAAAGCAAACAACAGCCCTTATCCCCAGGAAGGAAAGCCTGCAACCTTTGGCTTTCTGGTGCAGTTGGTGGGCCAGCCTGGGCACTCCATGGGCAGCAAGAGCTTTCTGTCCTGGCACCTTTGGTCTGGGAGGAATCTTGGTCCGTATGGAATTTTGGGAGTCAGACCTGCTTCTTATGAGAATTTATAATGGCTGAGACTTGCTTGTCTGGTCACCAGTGGGAATGCTTATTTCCTCTGCACAGCTGCTTAAGGTCATAAAAGTTGTCGGATGCAGTACTATAGAAATATATTTTTTTTCCTCCCTATTTTGATTTTGGTGACAGTGGGCACTTAATTTAAAATTCTTAATTAACATGTGGGGATTTGATTACATAATCGTCAGCTCTTTTAAAAGAAATCAACCAAAAAATGCATTACTTTTTCCCCTTCTTGCATAGACCATATTCTACCAGTCACTTGTAACTGTAGAAATCTGTAGTCTGAATGTTTAAGTCAGGTGTACTGATTTCACTGTCAGACAAGACCTTTCATCAATGAAATTCAAGTTTCTCCCGAGGTAAGGAAAGGTTTCAGAACTCAGAATTGAAATATCCAGTACTCTTATAAGTGAAAAAATCAGCAACCTTTTCATTTTTTGTATCCTACACCTGTTGTAGAAAAAAGGAATCATCTAAGCTTAATGGGAAGAACTCAGAGGCAACAGTATTTTCTTTAGACATCCCAAAATGATCACCTTTAAGATAAGATCCACCTGACAATTAGATTTTCCTCCACTCTTTGGAAATGCTAGTAGAATTCTAATATATATAAAATGCAATATATAAATTAATTAAGAGAAGGTTCTTACTATATTTTACAATTAATTAAGTCAGAGTTGTAGGCTCCCCTAGGTACAAAGTTAGGAACAGATGGTCATCTTTTCACCTCAAAAGAAAACTGTTGTTTGATAATGAAATCTTGATCACCTACCATCTGTCTGCTAATGATTAGGAGCAACAGGATCATCTGTCTGAAGAGAAGTGCATCTTGGACAACTTTGAGGGCTCTGATGATCTCAGTTCACAAAGTCAATTAGACAGCAAATATTAGAAAGGTTATTGGTGAACTCAAGGTCTTAATTTCTTTTGTCAGGTTTTGAATCTTTGCTGAGATCCTAACTGAAAAATATACATATATTAAAATATTTCATTTGCTGTGACTCTGTAGCCACAATTTCATAAAGTTTTGGCTTCCCAGAGACAACGTGAAACTTGAGCAACTCTGCAACAATAAGCAAACTGATCAAACATGTTGATTTCAAAGCTAATATTTGAAATATCAAGGCCTGTAGCTGGCCCTTAATCAGCCATGCATTTCATGTGGAAGGGTTTGTCCCCCACCCAGCTGTTTCTTTGAGGTAATCCCTGCTTGCAGTTGCTACAGGAACACAAAAATACCCAACTGCAGCGGTGTAACCTTACACAGGGAAAACTCCTCTCTCTCAGCGGAACACAGAAAATGGTTTTAAAACAAAGCTCTTGTACACACTACATCTATAAAGGGCAAGACTTCTGCTCTGATTTTCCCGTGGAGTTCAGCGACTTTCACATGATTTGAGCTTAACAAAGGCCAAAGAGTCGTTTCTGTGGATGTACAGGACATAGTGTCTTCACTTCTGAGGCTGGCTGGCATCGCTGCCAGCGACAGCCCCCGAGCCTTCCCGCCGTGCCCAGCTCTCTCCAGGTTACCCTCCTGCCCCTGTCCCTGCCCAAGGCTCGCTGGAGCCCAGAAGTGGCACAGCCAGAGCGTGGCAGACGAGCAGTTGTCCCCTTGGCCCTCCTTCTGGGCCGGGGCTTTTAACGTGGCACACACAGGGCTGAAAGCAAACACGCCGTCGAGTTCTGCCGTCTGCCATCCATCCCTCTCCCTCCAGGGATCTGGGAGGGATTCTCTCCAGCTGTGATGCAGAGCTGTGTTTGTGCCCTAAAGGGATGTTCCTGGACAGTCAGAAGCATCAGTACTTTTGCTTGTCGTGTTACTCCTCACATGCCAGATGTTTGACAAGGACAAATTTAACCTCATACATTTTGAATTCTCTTTCTGCACGGTACCTTCCCATTTTAGAAGTGCATCTATAATAGCAGGCTTCCCATACAAGCAAGACAGCAGTCTCTCAAGAGACTGCACAATTACCAAGTACTTCTTCTCCTCTACCAGATACAGAAAGGGATGCTTTTTTTCTGAAAAAAAGTGCTACAGGATATAATATTTCTATTTCTCTAAATGCACCAGAGCAGATTCTGATGTATCGGCAGGTACAGCAGAAGGATTTGGTTTGGTTTGGTTTTGGGTGTAAAGTTATGTGTTCATTTCATCTGAGCATTGGATTTTCCATACTGCAGTTCTAGGGGTGGCTACAGTTTTAACATTTGATACATCTCGTTTACAGTCTTATTTTTGCTTGTGTCTTAGAAGGCAAACCAGTACAAATAACTGTATCTTTTTTCTATTATTTTCAGCAACGCAGGAACTGAAATCTGCCCATTACCTTTTTTTTAACCACACTGTGCTATATTCCAAAGAGAAACATGATGCCTGTCCTTAAGGTTTCAGAAAATAGTTCATTTGGTTACTCTCTTCTGAATCAGTTAATCAATATTCTCCAATAACACTGATCATCTCCAATAAAGCCATTCTCCCACCTGAAGGAAAACTGGCCCCTATTTCTGCCCTCTCTAGGTATTTATATTTTCTAAGAGTGTGCATACTGTTCCCCTTTTAGTGCACTTTGCCTCTCAGACTCCTGGCACTCTTCCCAGCAGCCTTGCTTTCCCATTTGAAGTGGTACACTTGAGTGTTTTCCTTCCATTTCTCCTGCCTTAAGTTGAGGATACATTTCACCACGAGCCTTTTCTTATTGCAGAAGAAAGACTTGTCTCCCAAATCCCCAAACACCATTTCAAATACTCATGGGGTGACTCTGTTTCAGCAGCTTTGGGCTGAAAACCTTCCTCTGTGAAAGATTTTTTCTTTCTTTTTTTCCCTCTTCAGGCTTTCTGTTCCTCTTGGCTCATCATACATAATCCCACCACATTTCTTTAGAGTGGACTGTCAGCTCTCATCCCAACTAGTTACCCCCCAAATATATGAGATAAACTCCGGTTAATTAAGTGAAGTGTCTGGAAAAAAAATAACACAGCAGTGATTGACCTTTGCTGATTTTTTTTTCTTAAGTTTCAACAGTTTTTCCAGGAACTATCTTAGGCCTCATCTATTCAGAGCATAAAACACTAGAGATATCCTCCAATAACAATGGTGATAGATGATAATAAGACTGATAACTCATCACATTTCTTCTTACTGGGTAGATTTCATGTATCTAATTATGTAAATTCACAGTGGAGAAAATCCTGGTAGGCAGGGTAGTTGTAGAGTGGCAAATGTCCTCCAACATAACAATTATTAATGCCTATGGAATTGCAGGTTATATTCTTACTAATATAAATGTCAACCTTCAGAGAGAAGACATATAAAGCTATTTATGGCTTCTTCTGAAAGCTATTCAAGGTTTTAATACCTAAAGACAAATAGTGACATATCAATACCTAATAAAATAAGCAAAAAATATATTGAAATATTATACTGTATATTAAAAAATTCAGTGATTTAAAAGAACTCTACCACAAATAAGCTATAGAGTAAATTTCCAAGGAATAAGAGGTAGTTGAATTCTTTTTATACACAGTCTTTATTCTGTGTATTAATTCACATTTACATAGACCATTTGCCTTTCACATACCTTTGGAATGTCTTTTAATGACTATTTGAATCATCTCGCCATCTTTGAATAATTAAAAAATAGTATATTAAGAGACAAGCGTGGAATCTAGCTCTGTTATTTTACATTTCTCCCTCAAGGCACGGCCACCAGCTTTATGTGATGGAAAAAACATGACCTTTCCCTTCTACTTCTCCCCCATTTTCAGCTATGTAATCTCGTGCCAAACTGTAACTAAGTGCAAGAAATTAGAGGCATTTATTATATTTCAAAATATTTTTCCACATATCTTCAAACACTTTGGGCTGCAAGGCATTCCTTAATTCTGCCTTATGGAAGTGCAAAATATTTTATGTAAAACTGCCTGGAATGGAGAAGTATTAAAGTTGCTTAACTTGGGAGGTTTAAGGATGCGAGGCTTAAAAGCAGCATTAAAACTCATTACACTCAGCAGAGTGGCTAAAACCAGCAGATTGTTGGGTGCAGAACCACTATTTCAAGTCCAAAATGCAAACAGCAACTTCTCATGCTGATTACAATTATTAGTTCATTTTTTTGCTGTAAACTTGCCCTCTGTCACCAGCATGAATTTGCTGGGGTTCAGTCTCTGGCAGCTTCTCTCCCGTCCCCCACAACTGCTCCAGGTTTTACCCTTCCCCAACACCCATCAAACATGATCCAGACAAGCAAAGATTATTACTCACATGAGAGAAAAAATAAGATTTTCATACTATGTTTGATCCAGTGCTGACCCGTTTCTGTGGCTTTTGGACCAAGCACCTTTACCACCTTTTAATTTTCTGTGACATTAACGGAGTTTGGAACCTGAGACTTCCTGTTACCAAAACATAACGAAGATGACAAACAGCAATAAGTTCTTCTTGATTAGTTTTTCATTTTTCCCCCCCCCCAGTATTCAGCTACAAGTCTATATATCCAACACAGTGGAACTAACTCCCTCTTAAACAGATGAAAAAAAACCAACAAAAAACCAAACCAACCAAACAAAAAACCCTCAAAACCAAAACCCAAACCAAATCAAAACCACAAAAACCCAAAACCCTAAACAAAGCAAAACAGAAAAAGTCCCAAAGAATAATTACAGTTATCATGACATTTGAAAGCTCTGATGTGAACACACATCCTGTCACACAGTAATGAAAAGGTTCAGACTTTGAGAAGAGAAGGTTCTCTTCTCAATGGTCAGGACAAGGTCATGGGCCATTATGTCGTAGATTTTAAGAAACACCTCAGAAATAAATCGCAAAGGTAAATAATCAGTACACCCCATATACTTTTACTCCTTTAGGTCTTTAATCCATAGATGATTAAGTGTCAATTTAATAGCATCTTGGTAAAGAAACAAGAACACACCAACTGCAGCTTCAGGAAATGTAGAGTTATCTTGCACTGTAAACTTTTGAACAAGGGCACAGCTTTTATATATTCCTCAAGTTGTTGGTTCTTTAAAAACAAACTAGAGCCAGAAAAGTCAGGCCTATATCTCCTGCACAAGTGTTCTACTTAAAGTGATAAATAATTACTGAAACTCAAAGGCAGTCACCAAATGCTGCCCCACAATACCCATCTGTGTCTGTACAGCAAGACAGACTCTGAAAAGTATCTCCAGGCAACAGCATGTGGAAAGACCTCTCTCTCTCAGGACTCCCCCAACCATCCTTGCTGAGATTAATTAGTTACCTAAGACTGTTTATGATTAAATACTGCAAAATTAGGTTTATGTAGTGCATTTTCCAAAATATATAGGATAACAAGTCCAACCCCAAAGAATAGAATTCCTTATTTCTGCAGGGGTCTGACTTGAGTCTTACTGGGGATACACAGTTATTTTATTAAATTTGGGGTTGTTCAGAGCAAATTTTTTTATTCTCCTTAACAGGGATACATTAACCCAACGTACCCTGTTAAAACAGTGACTGCACAGCTTGGATGCTGCCCTGCCCCAGCAGCCACACCAGCCTGGTGGCACCAACTCTGCCAGTGAGCAGGTGGCACACACCATAAACACAGCCCAGGGCACGTGTAGCTTTCTAAAATTATTATTAAAGGAAACATCCACACAAATGCTCCGTTGCTTACACACACAGAAACCTAATGGCCTTTCAGGAACTCGGTTTTATTTCGCCTTTTTTTAATGCACAGAGTGAAATTTGGGAGGGGAAAATGGAACATGGGAAAAGGGACGTATGATTCTGCTTATCCACATATAGAGTTGCATCCTCCTCCTGTTAACCCCTGGGCAGCCAGGAGCACTTCAAAAGGTACCTAGAGTAAGTTTGGGAATGACATCTGACTGGGTATAGGATCTTCTGGAGCACAAATACTCTTTGGCAACAACACCTGACAGGCAGACCCACCACCATTTCTGGTGAACAAGGTGACAGAAAAACTGGTAATTGAACAAATATCAACACCTACTGTTTACAACAAGTGATTTTCATATATTCTTAAAGAAGGTGAATTGTCTGAGCTTTTCCAGTATATTGAACACACTGAAATAATTTTAAATCACCCTATCAGAAAAGAAACAAAGTCTTCATCTCTATTTTATAATGAACACCACCACCAGTATCTTCAAAGGAAGATTGCCTTATGCCTATGGCCATACTGCCATTTTTAGCCTAATTTTCTACACATTTAATTTTTTGCTTTCTTCTTTTGCTGTTCATTTTCACTCTGTTCTGTGGTGCCATTTAGTCTTGGCTTTGCCATTACTGTTTTTAACTTCTTACCAGATTTTTCAAGGTATCTCAGTCCTTATCAACCCAAAACACTCCTGCTCATTTCACTTATCTCTGGCAGTTGTTTCAGTCCAGCAGTGCTAAAATTTGAGAACATCCAGAAATGAGTTATAGTGTTGTTTCCTGAGGTGGTCAAGCATGTTAAAGAACGTGCCTGCCCATCACTACCAAGAAAATTAGTTGGACTCTATCACCTTAATTCTAATACACATTTATTCACAAAAAAACCACCCAGTGCATGTTATTGGCATAGGAATTATGGCTGGCTGGCTGTGTCAGCAGGGAGAGCACAGGCTGTTTGTAGTCAGAGGTGAGGGTCACTGAAATTATAGACAGGCAGAAAAAGGCTGTATCATGCAAGCTACTGCTCCTGCCTTTATACAAGTGGGAAGGTTGTGAAAAAGGCCCAAAGCATCTTGGCCTCTGAGACCTGTTCTCTCACATCCAGCTAAAGAAGTTACAGCTTTTAACTTCTCATGTGTTCCCTTAGTAGGAAGTCATATTTTTACAAGCACTGTACTAAAAAAAAAACCAAAACCAGACAACAAACATTCAAAAAGAAAATCAGAACAAAACAGACAGAAACACTTGAATGAGTAATGAACAATAAACACCTGGAGAGATGGCACAATCTAAATAAATTGATGTAAAATTCTGTATCACTCGTTCAATTTTTCTCTCTCCTTCCTCTGATTAAGTGAGAAATATCACAGTCACTTCTGTTCATCAGAATTAATCCTCTTCTGCTTTTTCCTCAAGATTTTTCCCTTCCTCTCCCTTGCACAGAGTGAGTTTGCTAGTCTGAATGGAGCAGCATGAAAAGAAAGCTCTGTATACACTGGTATCAGCTCCAGTGGATATCAGTGAACTCGATACCAGCTTTGATGGACTTCAGAAGTTTGCCCACACCCCCCATGTGTGCCAACACAAAGCACAGAAAGCAGCAGCATAAAAACAAGAGCAACATGCCCGAGGGCTGGAAAACCAAGGGAAGCCAAGGAGGCAACTGCAGGTACACAGGTGGCAGCAGCAGTGTGGAACACCAGCCTCCCACTGCGTGTACATCCACACAGTCCCCTCCTCACCAGCTGAAGGAGACTTTGGGAATCCCATTCCACAGAACGACTGCTAGAACAGGACAAACAGAAGTTGTTTGGTGTGCCAAAACAGGCTTCAGAAGAGCCTGGAATACTAATATCAATTAATTTTCCATCTATGTGCTTCTCAGCTTTAAAACCCTAACACATTAAAAGGTTTATTACTGAAAATAGTGAAAATCCACTCGTTGAAATGATCGAGTACATGAAACTCCTGCTGTGCTCGAATGCTATGGCATCAAAATTAATTTTACAACTGTTTTTGAATCTGCTTGTTATAATTACATAAAAGTACACGCTGTGACCTATTTTCATGCTAATCTCTTAGAGTAAGTAATTCCTCTGTGATTTGACATGAGGTTATGAAAGATATAGGGGGTGGGTGGGGAAATAGGATGGGGTTTGTTCATGTGCTCGAGTTCCCTACTCAGAGGTGAGCTCTATCTGCATTGTCATGAGATATTTCCTCCCATAAACTTGAAGCCATTTACCTATTGAGTGCACAGTCTTTAATAGTGATTACACAATTTAGTGTCATTCCTGAAAGCTGAATTACCACGTTGTTTATGATGTAGGCTTAAGACTGCCTGGTGAAAGGTTTATGGATTGTTATTTATAACTCTTCTCGATCTTTCAGAAATGCCTAGAGCAGCATTATGAAGGATAATGCCATTCTGAAGAGGACAAAACTGAGCACAGGAAAGTAGCAAAATTAATTAGGTGGCAATGCTTTTCCAAAGAAATTGCCCTATTTCCTTGTCAGACATCTAAACCAAAAGTTACGGGGAAAAGCAAGTTTCATTTTAAAAAGTTTTTCTACCACAAATGCTATTCTTTAACAAATACCATTAATTTTAGAAATTTTAGGCTCAAAAGAAACCAAGATATCTTATTTATCCTGAAAAACTGTTGCAAGAGGTGTTGCTTAATAGTTTGCTTACATCAGTTCATGTTTTTTGCTCTGCAAAAATTATCAGGCCCTTTGGCATCTTGGTAATTCCATTCAGAAGATCTGGAAGATAAAATGGAATAAGCAAGAGGAGGACATACACAGGTGTGTGTGTGATACATTGCACAGAGGACAACAGGAGAAGGAAGAGAAGAAAATCAATAGGGGGGAAAGAATAGGAAGAGGGCAGGCTAAAAAGATCAGTGGCAAGGAGCCAGGGAACAAGAACCCTTGTAAAGTAACCCTTGAAAGAAGAACAAAGATAACAGTAGTTTGGTAAAAAAAATTCCAAAATTCCATACGGGCAAAGATTCCTCCCAAACAAAAGGTGCCACACCAGGAAGGTCTTGCTGCCTGTGGAGTGCCCAGGCTGGCCCACCAACTGCACCAGGAAGCCAAAGCTTCCAGGCTTTCTTTCCTGGGGAAATGTAACAGTAATTTGGTAAAAAAAAAAAAAGTTGTTAAGACTTTATGGTAGAAACATTTCAGCTTAAACATAATGGAAACAAAACACAATGAATCAAAAGTATCTAAGATACAAAACAACAACAAAAAAAAATGAAAACAGTCCAAAAAAAAACCCACAGAGGAGCAAAATAAGTTAAAAGATGTCATAACGAATACATCTGTGTTAAGGAAGTTTCACATGAGGAATCAAGGGTTTTTTTGTGTTTTAAATGCATCTAGACCAGGGTGTGCTTCTGAACTGGCTACCAGAAGTGGATCTGAAGGGAGATCCAAGTCCACAGTTTGATTACACACCACACATTTAATGCTAAAGGCTTCTGAGCACTGCAAAAGGCTTCAGTCATGATCAGTGCTCCCAACTTCAGTGGAGCAATTGCACAGTCAGGCATTTTACAGGATGCCTCGGAAGAATTTGGGGTCTGTAGTGCCAAGTCCATAGGAATGGCTGAGAAAAAAGGCAAGTATTATAGACTTAATAGCTGGTTACTTTGAAGATCCCACTTAGGTATAATACCCACTGATTGCTGACTAAAAGGCTTCTGAAATGCCAGGAGCACTGGGAAGCAACAATGAATGAAGGAAGAAATAAAGATTTCACTGCTCTGGGAAATTACGCCTCCGTTTGAGTGCTTTGTTGATTATATGAGAATATTTCTGGGTTGTTAAGAAAGAGAACTAAACATCTGATGGGTGTGTGTGGGGATGTGGTGCTCCATCCCCACCTTCTGTGGTGTTATCATCTTTGGCAGAGCCAGTGTGAAGATTCCTAAGTGCTACCTTATGCCTTTTGGTCGGTTCCTGGATCCAGCCCAGGCTCCCTAATTTCCCTTGCATTAGCTTGCTCCTTCAGGCAGAGCTAATGGCACTGGAGGTGATCCATCATTCCCACTGTGCTTGGAGAGTGGGAGGGAACATCTGAACTAGTAAATGCCTGTCTCCTGCTCCTCTTCATCACAGCACATGCCAAATGGGAGCAGTTCTGCTCATAGCTGGAAAATTGCAGTCTCTGATATTGTTAGGAGATTATTTATGGCAGATTTCCTTCCACCTGTGATGCTAATTGTGAACATTTAGAGCCATCATTCAGTGCAGCTACAAGGGATCACCAAGTAATGAGGTGACACGCAGGCAGTTGGGCACCCACACTGATACCTTTGCACTTCTTATCCATGAACTCATGGCTTACAAGGGCTCAACAAAAACCAAAAGTTTTAGGGGCAGCTTACTGATCTGAATATGGTTTTGATCCAACACTACACGGTATCCTTCATTCTGTGAATCCAATTACAAAGGTGGTCTTGCTAAATACTGCAAAATATTGAATCTTCCCTGACTCGTGATTATCATTTGTACCCTAGTCATAAGGCAGCTGCCTTTATGAAATTTAACTGTTGTATTTTTTCTTTTCCTATATTTTACCTTTGCACACAGGCAGGTAGCCACCTGCAGTGTATTTATTCTGGTTTTATCTTTAGTTTCAAACTTCACAGAAGAGCCTTAAGCATTATGCATTGCTGTGCTTATTTTTATTTATTTATAAATTTGCTGTTTCCATGTGTAGACAACTGCCTGATGATTAAAGGTATTAGAGCAGACCTAGCAGTACTTTTCTAATCATATTAGTCAGCACTGTGAGCTTTCAATCCCACAGACATCACATCACCAAGACCACACAGAGATTTTGCTGCTTATCTTTTGTGAGCAATAAAGCAGCTGGGAAATCACCCCTCTGGTGTCCAAAATGATTCACCTGCAATTCACCAGTGGTGGTGAACACAACTGTTTCACAGCCCTTGACTCTTATAGATGACACAGGTAAACAGAGCAGAGTTTGTGCTTTAGGTTCTCTCCTTCTTCCTATTTATGTCTTTGATTCAAAAAACAATATTGTCGCAGAATGGAGGAATTTGCTTTCCCGTGCCCTGGATCTCGGTGCAAGCAGCACATGAGATAATAAATTGGACAACTAAATAAAGTATTGACTATTGTGTCAGAACACTAGAAAAAAAAGGGTTATTTCCCTTCATCGGTCTAGAAGGATGTACCCTTAATATCCCTGAATTACAAAAGAGGAGGACTCTTTTCAAATCAGAGAATAAACAGTTGAATTTATCGTGAGCTGTTTAATGTAAGACAACTGTGTATTAGTAAAATACACGTGGAAGCTCTAAGAACCAGCATGGCTAATATAAAGTGTTGCAGCACTGAGAGCAGTGCTGTATTATAAATATTCATTCAAACAGTAATTTATTACAGTTACTTCACAACTGCAGGAAACATGTATTCAGAAAACCCCAAATGTTTTAATAAATAATGAAGGCAAACAACTTAAGCACCATATAAATGTATGGGATGCACTGACTTTGTTACCTACTGATAAACACAGAGTGACACAGAATACTCCTGTGCTTTAAAAATTAATTCTTAATGACCACTATAGTCCCAGGGCAACTGCATCTGTTTTTCTTGGTACTCATTGCAGTCTGTGATTCCCTTCTTGGAAAACATATGGAGCTGTACATCACACTCCAGCTATAACTTCTTCCCTTGCTGCAGCTCCTGCACAAGTTTTCCTCACACAGTCCACCTCAGCTGATCACTAAGTGACTCACAGATGCTCCCTGTCACCCATAATTGGTTTTATGAGCTCACATTCTGTAGGACTGAACTTCTCCTCATGGCTACTCCCCTCCAGATCCTTCTGTTTTCCCTATGGAATATTCTAATCCTGTTCTATACTGATTATCCCCTCCTGACTTTAAAAGGACATTTTGACTAGCATAGACTAATTTCATGGTCTAAGATCAGCAATGAAAGCCAGATAAGACTAGCTCTAAAACAGCTCACTGAGGTGATCCAGCAGTAACATTCTTGCCATCTCTTAAATGCCCTTTTTGGCTCTGTTTCAGGACTCTCTAACATGCTCTTCATGCACTTCACTATTTTGTTTTACACAAGTCTTCATTATTTTGTACTACACAAATCTTCACTGCCACACTAACCCTTCCTCCAGAACAACAACAGTGTTCTCCTGAAAGCCCATGGGCAGCCAACCAAAAGACTGAATTTCTGTCCAAGTGGTAGTTTTTCAGTGCTCTCAGGGGCTCTTTTAAATCAGAACAGAAGCACATTTACCTAAGTTTTACTTATGAAACCTTAAGAACATGGCAAATAAAAACGGTGAGGATATGGTCTGTCAGAAACACCAAAACACAGGAGGGGTTTGGGTTGGGATTTTGGGGGAGTGGAGGGGCTGGGGTTTCTGTGTTTGCAACTGCTCCATAAATCTGGAGAGAGGTCTGCAACAATAAGGCACTAAGAACAAAACCCAGGCTGGAGCTGACAGTGCAGGACAAAATCTTGGAGCCACAGTGCAATCTGGGCCTTTAGATCTGTCACCTTCCTACCACTGCTCCAGAACAGCCTCCTTCCTTTTCAACAGCATCCTCTACGGTGTAGCATCTTACATATATTTATGTGTACATATATATATATATTTATGCATATTTGCTTTGTGTTGCCTGGATTATTTAAATTTGAACATAGACTGTGAGTTTTTTTATACTCCACTCATCTGGATACCAAGTCAGACTTAAAACAACTTGCTCCTTGACCTTCTTTGTATATTCTGAACAATACCTATCCTGTTGCCACAAAACAGAAGCACTAAATTCTTTGAGCTTTTTTCCACTAGAAAGGTGATATTTTCTATGTTTGTTCATATTTCCATTAGTAATATGGAAATATTACTTTAGTAATATTCTTAGTAATCAAGCACAATATTCACTTGCTTTGTGGCAAAGTCAATATTTTTATATTGAAAAAGTGTCCCATTTCTTCTTGTTTTTTTGTTTTAAAGTACTTTTAAGGCAGCTGCCAAGTCTGTAAATATGCTGTTTTCCATGATGTATGTAATTGTTGATCTTAAAAGGATTCCCTTACGGCTTTCTCGAGAACACTTGGTTTTAAGATACTCCCTCCATCCCCTTTATCTCTCTCTTATTATGTGAAATTATCAGTCCACATTATTTCACAATAATCCATAAATACATATGCACCACATATACAGAAGATTGTAGTTACACCTCCAAAATCAAGACAGCTAAACTTCATTAATCACTGATTACCTTCTCATGGGTTACACCAGTGCAAATATCCTTTAGCTCTAAATAATATGGTGCCACTGATACTCATGAATGAGAAAAACACAAAGGTTTGTAACAACTGAGAAGCAAAAGAATCCCAAACTCTCAACAACATATAAAAGACAATGGAAGTCTTCCTGAAAAGCTCCAACAGGAACATGATGTAATTTGACCATTTCAAAACTGAAAGCTCAAGGTGACTGTGGTCATTGATAAATCCAAAGAACATATGTCTATCTATCATTTTTGGTATTCTGAACTTCTTTTTAATCAGAATTTTTTCATACTAAAGTTATATGACACCACTGCTTTCTGTAGAGTTTTCTTTCCTTCGGGATAAAACATGGATTATTTATAACCTCTTCAAATGTGTGCAGGAACTGCACCATCAAGCACTGGAAGCAGACTCACAAACAAGCTCAGCTGTTCCAGACTTGTGTCCCTTCTTTTTCTGCTTTTGGCATCATTTATTCTTTAACACAGACAAGCAAGAATGTATTACTATTTTTCCATCAGATACTCTGACATTCCTAGCTGGGAATCTCATGCCTTATGTTTCCACTAGAAAATACAACATGTGCCATGTCAACTAGCAAGTTATAAATATTTACAGATTTAATTTAAATATTTGAAATAGCTAAAAGTGTTTTCAGGTTGTTTTGAAAGTAAAGATTTACAGTTGATTTTTTTGATGGGAGGGAACACACCATCAAGAGGTAACATTATGGATATTTGGAGCATTGCTATTAAATTTCTCAGTAAATTGCATTGCCAATAATAATTATTAATAGAATTGATTCCCAAATCTTAGTCCATGTGGACACAACTGATCTTAACTGAAGGCAGCAATTATTTATAATTTCTAAAAACTATCAAAGTATTGCAGTTCTACTGTCTCATTCATTTGAACTACTCAGGCTAAAGGTTATTTCACTCCTCACTAAACAGTGAAGAACTTTTGCAAAGTTGGAAGAAATTAGAGAAATTAGAAATTAGAAAAACTAAGGTATAATGGAAGGATTAAGTTCTCATTCCTTCTCAGGTTATGGACTCTTCCAGTAACCACAAAACAGCAAGTAACTTACTCAAAAAGCTTGGTGACCAATTGGTTTGTTTGGATACAGGTGCTGTGTTACTCAACAAACCAAATATTGCCAACCCCAAAACAGATTAATGGCATTCATGGGATATATCAACACAGTAAAAATTCTTAATTAAAATTAAAAAAGGTGAAGGAGCATTTAAAGTTAAACCTTTGCCAATAGTAAGTTAAATATAGAGAAAACCACACCTGAGAAGGGCAGTAGTGTACATGCACACATAATATCCATACACATGCTCAGACACCATCAAAATAGGAGCTTTAGACTGATAATTATAACAATTTCAAAATCTCAATGACATTAATATGTATATTGGAGTTTTTAAGAGATTTCACCTCCTTGAGCCTCTGTATTATACACAAAAATAAAAATGACCTCTACTTCCTCGTGGGACAACTCATCAGAAATTCAATTAGACCAGTCACTGTTCCATTAATGTAAAACTAATGAATTGGGATCTTACAGCCAAATTCTATCACTAACTCTGCTTTTTCAGCAACTTGTCCTGTAAGTGCAGATGCTTAAAGAGGCAAAATGACAAATTACCACCTTGTCCCACTTGCAAACTTTTAGCATTAACATCCATGCTGCCAAGGGAACATTGTTCACAGGGGGCTTGCCAGGCACACTCACTTCCAACACCAGCCTTGACATCTTTCCAGACTTTCAATCCCAGGAACACTAATGAGGCTGTTGCAGTCCCAGTCACAAAGAGGGCCAGGACAGTGGCAGTATGTGCTTTCCAACAACTCCACAACCAAATCAAAATCCACGCTAGAAACAGTGGGCAGGAAAGAATCATATCAAGAAATACCCTTATATTATCCTTTTCCCCTTGAAAACTTTGCCCTGGATAAATGAGCGCTCTAGACACTTGTAAAGAGTTTCCACACATCCAGAACCCCAACTGGAATAGTCCATGTAAGCTGTACAGCTGGAACAGCTGGCCAGGATGTGTTCCACATGTACTTCAGCTGTGCCAGGAGGATGCAACGTGCCTGAAGCACAGCCCATCAGATCAGTGCACACAACCCCAGTCCTGCCCAGCTGAGGCACTCTGGAGCCAATACACAGCAAGTTATGGTTTGGTAATTCATCCCCCACTTTGAGCACATTTGGAGCCAGCATCAGAACCACTTAGAAACTACCCATACTACTCAAAAGTGTTTGCCTCTCTACCTCACTGAGACCTCAATTATTTTTTATTTCTTCTCTCCAGGGTCAAGAAAGCAATTTCAGTTTATTTAGTATTTGAATATAAGAACAGTAATAAAAGCAAAGTCACAGGATTATCAAAGTGATGTTTCCAGCAAGGATCTAACAGGAGAAATAGGCCATATGGGTGGCCAAGGACATGGCTGTAGGCTCAGGCAGGAACAGGCAAGTGAGAAGCCAACTTGAAAATGGACAAGTCTGGCATGTCCTCCAAGGGGAATGAACATCTCATTCTGTTCAGGACCTTGACAGGCAAATGCTTTGCCCACACTGCCTGTCCTTATGACACCTGCTGGGCTGGGAGTGTGTTCCACTCACTGATTTCAGCACTTCACATGCCTGCAGGAAATCACATTTCTGAGGAGATCCCAGGACATTTTGATTTCAGTGTTATTTCTATTACATCTTGCAGGTGGAAAAATTTGAAAAGCTCAATTGCAATTTCACTGTCCCTTTCCCAGGATTTTGTGCATGCATGGTCTGAAAAAAAAAAAAAAAGCCCAGCAAATCTCTGCTTCTCAGCAGTGGGGCAACTTTCCAAAAGGTCTGTGCAACAGCTCTGGTTGTATTTTGTCATCTCCTCTCTTGCTTGGTACCACACAACTAGCGTGGTCCCGTTACACAGTATTAGAGGAATTTTTCTGCAAGATATGAACATGTTTTTAGTCTTGGGGGGAGAAAAAAAAAAAAAGAAGGTATAATCCAAGTTTTCATCAAGATGTTGCCAGCCACAAGTTTCCTCTGTTTTCATCTCTCTAGCTCAAAACAGGTCACAAAGCAGAAATATTTCTAGGAAACTGTTACCAGTTTGTTTGGGCTGTAAGAAAGCACTGTTCCATGCTGCTTGTGACCAGCTTTCTTCACAGGATCAAACCAAATAAATTGCAGTAATATATATAACAAAGCAGCATTGGCCTCTCTGAGAAACACGTTCTTGCAAGGCTTAAAACTTGCAGCAGCTGCTGAGCTGCTCTAGCATGAGCTGCTGCCATGCCTGACCTTGGCAGAGATTAAAGATTGTAAAAGAAACGAAAGTAGATGGTAAAACAGGTTTAGAAAGATGAAGAGGTTATGTTACTTTTTTCACTCCTGAATTTATTCCAGCATTTGAATAGATTAGCATAGAGCACAAGCTATTGTGCTGGCCCCTAAGCAGGCAGAAGCTGAGGAAGTAATGTAAATTACCTGCCACTGAAAGAGAAAATTATTTAATGCCTTAAGAACACTTCACATGATTTCAGAACCCACCACTGTCTCTGCTGTATGATAATGAGAGTTCAGCTCCAGGGAGTGGCAGTTTTTTCACAGAAAGTGCTTTATTAAGTTATTATAGCCCTTCACCTGGGTTTCCTTTATTTTTAGGGATAAAGATTTTTTTTTTATTTGGGGCAAGGATCATCAGTAATGTTGTTTTGTTCAACATTATGTAAAATGCATTTGCCATTATCTGTTTTCAACAGGTGAATTCAAAAGGCCAACGGAAGCAAGTGAAGTGTTTTCAGTCTGTTGATCACTTCAAGACAAACTGGAAAACTGCCTGGATTCAACCTGATGGCAGATGTATTTATTCTCTATTTGCTTGTTCCAACACAGCAAAACAGGAGCTGATGTGCTGCTTGCATTTCTGCCTGGGGGACAGAGGTTTTCCATTGTACTTAATGGACCATCTACAAACAGAAAATTAATTTGGCAAGAACTCACTGATGCTGTGGCAATCAGAGGAGTACAGTCCATTTTGAAAGTAATTAATCCAGCCAACAGAGAAATAAAATATTAGTTGTTTGGAGCATGAGAACTTTGACACATGGAAAGCAAGAGAAACAAAGCCCTTTGGAAAGATCTGAGCTGCAGAGGGACGTGTCACATTTTGGAAATGGTGCACACAGCAGAGTAGTTAACATTTCCAGGAATGGAGCAGGGATGAAACATCAGTGAAATAATATGCACCTAAATCTGTTTAAAGCTGTGTTGTCTAGCAAAGTCCCTTCTCTGTAGCTGCCAACACACTTGTGTTCCCTGACAAAAACGAGGGGCGTGTTTCTCTCAAAAAGACCCAGTTGATGAACTACTGGAATCATTTTGCTTTCTCACTCATACCTGGGGATTTCCTTCCTGTTTTTCTGTGGTCACCAAGAGCACAGGGAACCCTCTGATAAAGAGCAGTAGCACATTCCACTTCTCTCTGTATCCACGGCTCCGTGGAATGGATAGATCCTTGATGCCAGGATTTTCAGGCATTTGAAACCCTGGATTCACAGCACTGCAGAGAATTTCACTGGCAGTTCCTTCCTGAAGGGATGCACATGTTTCCAGCAAAAATGGATTTCAAAGTCAGGTATGAGTCACACTGATTATACATCCAGGTCTAGAAGCTGAATTTGCTTAAGCAGTGACAGGACATTAATGGATAATGAGGTGAACAGTGGGAATACTGATGGTTTTCTAGTCTATTCAAACAGTGGCATGGTGAAACTTCAGTCAAAATTATATTCTACAGAGTTTTCTCTGATGTGTTTCTAAAAAGCCATCTTGAACACAACTATAAAAATAATTTTACCAAGTGGTAAAAATCAGCACACACAAAACTACAGAACACTGAAGTGCCAGAGAGAGGAAGAGGTGCATGGATAGATAGCCAGCCATCTGAATTCATCCTGCTTCCATCAGAACCTTCAACTCTGCTCTGAAAAACAAGTATAGAAGATGGGTTTAACATCCAAAAAACCTTAGGGTCATAATTTCTCCTGTTTTAGTCGTCAAACACACTCTCAGCAATTCTGTGTGTTGACTCCCTCTACATTGACCCTTTAATTTGGCTGAGAAGGAGGTGAAAACAGCACTTAATGAACCCATGGAAGCAAGGAATAAAAGCAGTTTGGCACCTTGCACATCCCATGCTTCAGCTTGAGCAAAGTTCCACCTGAGGGCTAGAAACAAATACAACAGTGAAGCTGCTGGTATTTTTTGGTCTATAACATCTTCACTACTGGTAATGATACATCAGCCATAAGGTCATAATTTCATTTTACAGAGTCAAGCTTTGATGGCAAGCCAATCTATTTATTTCAAATAGAGCAAAAGCGAAAATTGTCATCGAAACATAAATGGACAACTAACAAAGACATCTTAAAGAAATTTTTTTTCCTCTTAGTGTCATGCAAAACTGTATTTTAATATGATCTCTGATCTCTCACAACCAGTGCAAAATAAGCAGCTCTTTAGGAAACAGTTTGATTCCCCAGAGAGACACACTGGCTAAAAATAACCTCTTGGTCAAGCAGAACATGGATTAGCAGCTCAGTTTTTCTTTGCTAGGCTACTACATATACTTTGATGAAAGTAGCAACTTGGAACTTTTAGAATTAATTTATATATATAGACAAGAGCATTTTCCCCTCGAGGTAGATGCAGTGAGACACCATGAATTCATCAAGAGGCTCTCTCTGCTCCTCACTCTATACGCTGTGGTTTCTCATTACCCTCTGAAGACAGGCATGTCTTCCCTCATTAAAAAGTGGCAGAAAATTACAAAATAACAGTCTAACTTCTAATGAACAACTTGCATCCACAGCCAGCTGAAGGAAAGAGATTACAAAGCAACTTTGGGAACAACAGCCGTTAAATCAACCTAACATTGATTCGCCCTTTTTGCGATGAAAATTCATCACAATCGGATTTATGGTCACGTAAAAGTCAGAGTCAATCACTTAACAGGATTCTAAAAATCTGCTAAAAGATCACTACTCAGAAGCCAAGATAAAAAAAAATAACCTCTGAACTTCCATCTCATGGATTGTCTAACGAATTTAAACTGTCAGTGAGGGTGTGAAGCAGCACAGGCACAGATGAACAGATTTGGCTTCCATGGGAGTAGAGGAAAACTCATTTGCAGAGGGTACATTTGTAAAATAAGTAGACAGCGTGTATCCTAATTGTATAAATCTAAAATAATAGCCCAATGAATGGGAGACAATAGTGCACAGTTTACATGACAGATTTCTTCATCATCCAAGTGCCAAAGCGCCTCAGGAAAACGGTGGTGGCATTAAATAAGGATATATTGCTCTTACTGAGCTGCTAATAAACAGCATGATGAAATGGCAGTTTGTCCACTTCTGAGACTCACACTTATAAGCCACAATGCTTATAAATGGAAGAAAACCAAAGCATTTCATATATTCTGTGGCTGTCACCTCCAGCAATAAATGAACACAGGCACTCTGCCTGGAGATGCTCAGACACAGCTCTCCCTACATGAGAAATAAAAATATGGTTTTTTATATAAATAGGTGTATCGTGAAGTTGTAAGGTATCCAAGTTCCAAGACCTGAACTTGGGTGTCAGGGTCTCTTTCAGTGGGATAAGGGAAATGAGAAACTTCTTAAAATTAAATCTTTTCAGGTCATTTTGTACACGAGGTTCTTCTTCTCTTTGGGCCAAGAACAAAGGAAGATCCATCACCTTTGACAGGGGATGGCTTGCAGCCAGTTGGGATAAAGGGAAAGCCCCTTCTCCGAGAAAAGAAACCTTTTTAGGTAAAAATGAATACATTAAAACTTATCTGAAAAGGGTGGGGATTTTGTGAAACTATAAAATGTATGGAATTAAAATTGAAGGTGTCTTTTTCCCTGGAAACTCGGTGTGGGAAAGACCCAACGTGTTGAATAAATTCTTCCTTGTTTCTTTGTTCCCTGAGTTTATGCCATCTTTCTAAACTTAAAGAGAGGGATATTTCCCACACCTAGACTGAAGGGGAAAGCTTCTGCAGGGACACAGAAATGCACAGATGTACAACTGAGAAACATTTTGGGATGTGGACCTTAAAACACTAAGGTCCTAATCCTGATGGGTATCTCAGCAATGCCTGAAGGGTTTGTCTGAGAGCATGATGGAGTTTTGGCAATTAAGCATTTCTACAATATTTTGGACAAAATCTATGGTAATTATAAGAGGACTGGCAAGGCTGGAGTGAGGAAGGGAAAGGGAAATCCAAGTTTCCTCTTTTATTTTCCTAAGCAGAGCCAAGAACCTAATTTGCTTTTCCTACTGCTGCCGACAGTTGCTGATTTTTCCTGGTTCATTTTGTACTCTGCTCCTTAACAGATTGTTAAAACCCAAAGACGGCAACCAAAAACCATAAACAACAACAAACAGCAAACAGCAAACAAAACAAAAAACCCACCAAACCTAAACAAAACACCCACATCACAACCCAAAAACCCCCTAACTAACCAACACTCAGGAATTCCAGAAGAGTGTGTTTGTCAGGGAAGTGAGACAGGGCACACCCGGGAGCTTCAGTCAAACTAAAGCTCTTCTCACAAACAAGAGTACTAGAATTAGGGAAGCAATTATTACATTTACTGATAAGTGCTCTGCTTATTAGAAATCTGAACAAAGGCAGGTGTAGGCCCATGTCTTCAGCCACCCCAGAAATGTCTAGAAATAGGGTCAAAAAAATCCTAGAGAGAACCAAACTGCCAGAAACTTACCCCACTTCAGCTGTACATATTCCCTAGGGAGATAATGTTGATTATCAATATTATCTGGGCTGAATATAGAGTACAATACAGTGGAGAGGACAGGGTTTATAAATTTCTGGGGTTTGCTTCTTTAATTTTTGCCCGGCTTTATTTAAATATTAAACCTCTTGGCAAACAAACATTTTAATAAAAATAGCCTCCTCATTAAATCTTCCTTGTGCATATATTATTTAAACCCCACTCCTCTTTCTACTTAATTATGCAATGACTTATCCATACAAATTCTATCCAAAAACATCCAAGCCTAGAAAAATCTCATTTTGTTAGAAAAATTGGAATTTGAATTTTTTTTTTTTAAGCTAACAATTTAATTCTGAAAAGCTTAACTTCCTACAAGCATTTTATCAGGCAAGGAGGGGAGAAATCACCCAAGCATGGTGCCAAGTGAATTAATATTTTTAATTAAAATTTTATCATCTAAAAAGATTGAGGGCTTATTAATGAATTCAAACATGTTTATGGGATGGATTTTGATTGTGTGTGTATTTGCTCTTTCTCGGCTGATGAGCAAATGAATCTAATATAAAATTAAAGTCTTCATTATTACTGCATTTCTTTCCCTAGTCAGCATTCTGCTTCTCCCTTTCTCCAGGTCAGGGCCAATACCTACTGATAACACAGAAACCCAGAGAGTTGTTGGTTTGGGTAAGTGTGGCCACAAGGGAGATCCTGCTCGGGAAATATTTCAGCTTCATGTGTCTTCCTGAACATTATCAGCAACAATATGAGAGGAGGAAGAACTTGGACAGCAGTTTGGACTTTGTTTTCTCATACAGAGCTTTCAGGACCTTCCCATCTAGGCACTGAATGGAAGCACAACCCCCAAAACACACAGATATGGACAGGGCTCATCTTAGAACAGTAATTTTTTTTTTCTCTCATTTTTGGATTTAAAGGTCAAGTCACCCAAAAAGCCAAACAAAAGTAGAATTTCCAAGGGAAAGACTCTCTTCGTTGAACCTCTTATGGGGTGAACAGGCTATTTTCAAAAGGCAGCTTCACCTTTTCTACCATTCCATCATCTCACTGGTAAGGCAGAAATGTGCCAAATCAACACCTGCCAGAGCCCCTGGTGGTACCACTGAAGGTACAGATTTCTCACCTCAGAATAAAATAATAGGTGGCAGTGGGTGCAGAGTGAGTTTGCAGACAGAAACACCCTCTGAAACCACAGCAAGCATGGAGGTTTGTTGAAATCTGCTGGAGGCAGGAGACAAACTGCAGAGTTTTTAAAGATTGGCACGTGTCAGAGTAACATATACATTTAGCAAGAGATTTTGGTTTTTTCTTCTTCTTGAGCACCCAAGGTACAGCTCATATCTTATCTGAGCAGTGAATGAAATGGAGACACTTCTGTCCCAAGCATCCTGACACATAACCTGGGGTGAGTTGCAGAAACATCCTTGCAAACCTTGCACTCCCCGAGGGCTGAGACTGTCCCTGCTGCCCTGGAGCACCCCACACACAAGAACTGGCAACAACCTGTACCAGAGAGATCAGATCCTTTAGGGCAGGAAGCTCAAACTTCTCAGATTAACCTAAGAAATAAAACTAAAACAGACCCTGGAAAGAAGCACCTTTCACTTCCATAATAAAAACAGTGTTAGATAACCACACTGTGTAATACAGACAAATTAATTCCTAACTTGGTCTGTTCTTTCTGCCAAGAAGCTCAATGCACCAAAATTTAGAAGCTATTACTTGAATTGTACCCAAAAGAGCCATAACAGCATATCAAAAGTCCCTATCCAAATAAGCTCCTGGATATAAACAAAAAGTATTTCAGCAAAAGTATAGGCAGTACGTTACAAAACCTTTTTTCATGAGCTTTTGTTCATTGGGCTTTGTTTGTTTTGGTTTTTTTTAACTTATCTCTTCATTTTTTGTTAGAGTTTGAAGAACTTGCTTAAAGACAAGGATGCAAAGTCTTGGTATTCAGGTCTGTGGCAGGCACTTACAGATTATTCAGTTTTTCTCCTTTTAACCAACATTGCCAAAGAAAGAGTAGTAAACTCAAGACAGTGTTTAGGTTTGTTTTTTTTTAAAAAAGTGGTGCTAATTAATGAACACATATAAACTTGAATATAATTGGCAAGAGCAACTAGGAAGGATGTTTTTTCAGTTTCCATCCCTCATGACTTAGAAGCATCCTCAAGAGCAAGCAGAGGCTGTTTTATATCCCAGGTATTTATCCAGATCATTAATAGCATTCTGAAGATCAATACCTGTGAAATCACAGAACATTTAATTTCTTACTTAACTTGCCTGAACCAGTGTCACTGCAATAATTCAGACGCACAACAAAGAGGAGAATATAATCTTATCTCTGGCTCCACAGCTCCAGGTAACTAAATTCTGTGCAAAATAAATTCGCTACAGCTGTTTCTACAAGTTCACAATATGCCTGGTGATTGTCTTTTTTTCTTTTTCCATAACACCAGTATTAAGCACCTGATCCAAATCCCACATAAGTCGATGGAGCTCTTTGTGTTTACATCGATAGATTTGGAGCGAAATTCCGTGTCAGGTTCTTGCTGTTATCTCTGCAAACAAGTGCAGAGCTTAGGCAGGAAGAAAATAAATTTCTTTCCTCCTGAATTCAGAACAGTGGGCAAACCACAACACTGCTGGCAGATTGTCTTTTTTTTTCTTCCAGTTCACTCCAACTTTTGTAGTCCAACGGAAAATCCTCGAGATCGGCGTGAGCGCCGAAACCCCAGAAGAAATCAAAGCAAGGCAGTGAGCTGTCTCTGAACTCAGCTCAGCTACACAGAGCTGAGCAAGGTAAAGCCCTTTAGAAGAGTATAAACAAGCTAAGTCCAGAGGATAACATAGGTAAAAAAAATAAAATTATAAAGCAGCCCGACGAGCCCTGTGTTTCCTGAGAGTAACCCACAAAGCAAATGAGAAATGCTGGCTGGAAAGGACCTCTGCCAACACAATTTATGTTGACAGAACCTCCAGAACTTGGATTGGGGTTTTTTCTAACATCAGACATTACTAGTAGTTTCCTGTTTAATAATTTTAGACACACAAAATCCAAGAGCATTGTACCAAAACACATAGATAAGATACACACAAACTCCTCTGACTCCCTCTGAAACATTTAAATACTGACTATAAAACTCCCTGTGCTAAAGGCAGGTCTACTTTTGTATATATAGAAATCGTATCTCAAACCCCACATTTTTGAAGTTCTTTCACAAAGAGTCCTCAGATAATTGTGTATCAAACAACCCTCATGCTCAAACCAACCTGGCAATCAGGCCCAGAGTTGGGAAACAGAACACCAGAAAAGGATCAAAAAAGAGAAAAATCAGCAATGAGGGTAACAGGCAGGAGTAAAATATTGGTACAAACCCAACCCACCCCACACCCTCTCTGGGGTGTTTCTTCCTTTACTGATGTACCTTGGTATGATACTACCTTACTTTGCTCTCACTGTTTTATTCTTGCCTTTGCTTTATTCCCTCCCAAGTATTAAATTGTTTCCAAGGAACGCAAAGAAACTCTCTCCAAAAAATCAAACTTGATGGATGAAAAGGAGAAATGTAATATGATACTGTAAGAGGAGATAAAGTAGGTTTGACAATTTGGGAAACAAAACGTGTAATCAAGAGAAGTGATGCACAGGCAGAATCTTAGCTGACTTAATAAAAGAATATACCATATTTTAAGAAATCATTTTAGGAGGAAAGCAGCAGGTGGTGTCAAGTAATACCAATTTACTGAGAGCATCCTGTGCTTTTTAATAAGCCAGTGCCTTACCAGCAGCAAAATCATTCAGATGAGAACAAATGGTATTGTGGAAAATAAGCCAGACTTGACAGTTTTATATTAAAACAAAAAATAAATAATGCATTAGGAAGAAAAGGAAATTACCAGGAGTTGAGGACATTTGATTAATATATTTTATGGTCCACTTATATCATGGTCAAGTCCATAATATTTTCTGTGAATTTCTGAGATTGCTTTATAGCTTTCTAGTGAGAAGCCCACAGGATTCAATACAACACCTGCAGAAATTTCCAGAAGATTTTCACAGGCAATCTCAAAGATAGCTAAAAAGTTTGGTTTCAGTCCATTAAAATTTGGGTTTAAGTTAGTTTTAAGCCAATTTAAAAGACCGTTTAACCACTGGAGGTTGCTTGAATTTGCACTCCCACAGGGAAGGAATTTTATCTTAACACAAATGCCCCCAGATGAATCCTAAACCTTCCTGTTTCAGTGAAGTGACTTACCAGGATGGTGAGCAGCAACTGGATGACTAAGAACAGAAATGAAGTTGTCTCACCTTTATCTGCTATGTTGCCATAAAAGCTACTGCTTAGACACATCTGATGTAAGGTAAAAACAGTTAACAATTTAATGACTAACAATTAAAACCCACAAGATCAATAGCTAAGTTTATCCAATCCATTCCATCCTGCTTAGAAATTAATAAACACACCCAAAAAGGAAACCTCAGCTCCTACCACTTCCTCCCCCCCTTTTGGTCCAGGTGCAGCAGCCAACAGTGACTTACCATTGATTAATCCTTCAAAACAATTATCACTGAACAGTTTGGGAAAGGTCTAACAGGTGGGAAATATAAATTGCTTACCGAGGTTTTGGAGGGCATTTGGACCCTTCAAAGCTGTCTGCTGTTACCTGTCACCTAGCACTAAAAAGATCAAAATCAGAATAGTGTAATAAATACATTATACATTTATCTTGCATCTGTTTGGTTTTTTTTAAGATTAACAGAATGATATGATAGGTTAGGATTATTGATTGACCCTCTAGGAAGGAAAAAAAAGCCACAGACATGGCCAATGGTTTGGCCAACACATCAAGAAAAACATTACTGTGATTTGTATGTGTCCTTCCACTGGCAAAGCACTTGCTGAATATACAAAGACATAATGCATATTTACTTACCCCTCAAATAAATTAACAGTAAGCACTTCACCAGGCCTTTTAGGTCTTGGCTGGCTCTCCCCTTCACGATATATTGCTGCACATTAGCATGGGCTTGCTGAGTTTTCCAAAGAAGAGGAAAAATTTCTCATTTGTCACCCAAGCTCCCCCCAAAGTACTCACACTGGCTGCTGACTCAAAGGGCAAGTGCAGGTGATTTCTCACACATCACTTGTTCTCGCTGTTCATCACCCCCCTCCCAGTTTCCTCAGGGCCTCCAGCCAAGGGTCCAAAGCAGAGAGAACTGAAGGATTGGGGGGATGGCACATGGTGAACACCAGGGCTCAGCACGAGGGAGAAACATCAACAGTCAGGGGAAATGCTGACTGCTGAGAGACAAGTCAAACTAGAAAAAAAAACTTGGCAAAGATATAAAGAACTGTGGGAAATATCCCTCTTTTTAAATTTAGAAAGATGGCATAAACTCGGGGAACAAAGAAACAAGGAAGAATTTATTCAACGCATTGGGTCTTTCTTGCACCGAGTTTCCAGGGAAAAGGCATTCCATACATTTAATAGTTTCACCTATACATACATTTAATTCCATACATTTTATAGTTTCACAAAATCCCCACCCTTTTCAGATAAATTTGACATATTCATTTTTGCCTAAAAAAGTTTCTTTTCTCTGAAAAGGGGCTTTCCCTTTCTTTCGATTGGCTGCTGGGCATCCTCTGTCAAAAATGATGGATCTTCCTTTGTTCTCAGCCCAGAGAGAGAAGAAACCCTGGTGTGCAAAAATTCTCACATGATCCAAAAAAATTCTAGTTTTTAGGAACTTTTAGGTTTCCCTTATCCAGCTAAAAAAGTCCCTGATACCCAATCCGGGACTTGAATATCTTATAACTTCACCATATGCCTGTAAAAACCCATATTTTTATTTCTCACAGAACCACGCAAGGCAGAGAAAAAAAAGGTGCAAGAAGTGATATTTCAGAGGATTTTGCTTGAAGTGAGGCAGCAACACAGTTTAGCAGTGCAGAATAAGAGTTTGCATACTTCTGGTTTGTTTGATGTGCAGTATTTGATTGCTTTTGAAAGTCATATTAAATATTTTACTCCATGAAAAATCTTAATCTACAACCTCTCCCAAATCTGGTTTGTGATATGGCTGATGGGAGTTGCCAGCAAGTTAAGTGGCTACATAACTTCACTGCTCCACTTGTGTTCAACAAGTAGCTGCATTCAAAACCCACAAATATTTGTAAATAATATCTTGCAGTTTCAGGACATTTGCTGTGTGACAATATAAGGAGAAAGGCAGCTTTGTTAATATAATTCTGTCTGATAGAAACCTTTTATGTTAATGGATTCTCTCCAAGTTTTGATAAAATGCTATTCACATGAAAAACCACTGAAAACATAAAACAAGAAATGAAGTAGGGACAGGTCTCTACTGACTGAGAAAATAGCTGTAGCTGAATGATTTTAATTATATGTATAGTTAATTATGTGTATTAATACATAATAATACAGATGATCACTGTGTAGGAATGAAAAGCACACACATCATGTATTTATTTTAATGATCCCACTCTCATCTATTACTTTTACATGCCCCAAATTCAACACATTTTTCACAGTTCAACAGTGACTCTTAGCAAACTGTTGCTTTAAAAACATTTAAGCAGTACAGACTTATCACATGTGATATTTTCCTACGATGAATCTGAGTCACTTCTCTACATGTTATCCACATTCTACCAACAGGGAGGAAACTCAAATCTATGAAGTCTCTGCTGTATTTCTCTGCAAGGATCTATAACAAAGAAAGCTTTGTTAGAATCACACCATTCAATAAGTTAATTAATGCAGACTACTGGGAAAGTAAGGGGAGAAGAGCTTGATGAAATGGGGAGTCATAATGACTGTAAAATTATCCTTCTCTCCCATTTAACCACCCTCAAGTCATATTCCCTTCTCTAGGATTGCTCAGAGCACAACCACAGATGCAATGTGGCTTCTGGGTCCCCTTTGCTGCCATTCTGGACCAGAAAAAAAGTAAAGTTCTATGTAACAACATCCAGGGGGAGTGGGATGTGGTGGTGTCCACAGTGCTAATGCCACCACCCTTCCTCACTATCAAGTCAAGATCTGCTGTGCTCTGTTACATGAAACACTTTATTATTCATTTAGAAACACACAAAAGTTTGGCTTCAACGAGAACTTCTGATATTCCATTATTCATTTTCTGATCTGTTCTGATATTATGTAACACCAAGAAAATCATTAAATTAAAAAAAAAATGTCAGTTCACATTCTTTGCTCCAAATTGATTCTCTTCAGTAATTTCTAATCTGATGCTTCAGAGGTGAAATGAGCCATATTAAATGTCTATACGTGTCTGGTATAGACAAGATGTCTCCAGAGGCTCAGACAAACAAGCTGAACCCAGTGCACTCACAGCTGGCACAAGTGCTGCATCTTTACTCTGAAACATGGAACTTGTTGTCTGAGGAGGAAGAAAAAAATGAACTTTTCCAAGAACTAAAACTTCTTGACAGAAGACAGACTACCTTTTGCTGAAGGGGTTATATGTTGTCATTCCCCTACCCCACCCCAGATTTAAACTCTGTTCTCAAACATATCAGTGTTCGAGGATGATATGTACAAAAAAAAGAGACTGCAAGCATGAATTCCTTCTGATAATTATATAGTACAGCAAAAAACACAGGAGCAATTTGGAAATTCGTCAATTATGTTTTTATTGAACCTAAATATATATCTGTGTGTGTGTATATACAAATATATATGTGTGTGTATACACAAATGTGTGTGTATACACAAATATATATTTGTACATATACAAATATATTTTATATATACACACAAATATATATATACACACACAAATATATATATATAAATGGATGGTGTGAGAGTCTACACTCACCCACTTGCTTCTTGTGCTAATTTTTAAGGTATTTTCCCAGTAGGATCAGAAAGCACCCAGTGCAAAGAGGGATCATTCTGGACTTGGCACTGTGAAAATCCATTAGTAACAACACATTAGTTCAAAAGCTTTAGAAAGGTTTCAAAAATACCACAAAGCTTCACAAACTCCAAAGTGCACTCTTGGTCACCCTTCTTGATACATGGACATGCCTAATACACAGACTCAAAACACACCTGTGTGGAAATCCCTAAAATATCTGCACCATGTTAAAAGGAAAACAAAGCCCACATAGATCAGTTCTGTGGACAAGAAACAGCTCCATCAAATTCTGTTTGCTTTTGCATTTGGTCTCATCTCAAAGCTCAGTGGCTTCACTGTGATATATCTGCCTTCTACTAAAGCCCTTTATCTGGGCCCCAGCACATCACTAAAGCTCCAGGGGACTGTTTGTTTGTATTGTTTTTCCTTTGTAAGAGGTTTTTTTTTCTTTCTTTTTGCCTTTGCTTAAAAAAAAAAAATAAATTATTATTTCTTTCTATACAACAACATGTGTGAGAGTACCAGTTTCAAACATGATTTTTGGAACTTGTGAATTCCTACCAACCAAGAGTGGCAGCTTGGATGTAAATCTGCTTCCAAGCTGTGTATCAGAGCTGACTCTTCAAGTTGAAATCTGTAAATACAGCTAAAATATACAAGTCAATTACTTTTTTGGGCAAGTTATCAAGTAGATGTAGAAGTAAAATCAAATCAGATAACCTGCTGCATCTTAATTACCAGCAATGTTCTCTCTTGCTTATGAGACTCTAAATATTCATTAATTCTGAGCAATTAGAAATAATGAAATGAAAGCCTGTGAAGCTGAAGTTTAGAATTAGATATGTCAGAACTCAGTAAAAGATGCATGAATTCACTTCTGCACGTTTTCTCTCAAGAACCCTTCACGAGCACCACGGTGACAAATTATTTACTACAGATGTCTGGGGATCAGGGCACAAAGGCTGAAAGAGCTCCCAAAGGAAATGTTTGTCCTGGACACAGGATGGTGACAGCTCTGCATCTCAGTGGGTTCAACTCAAAGTACAAGAACTCAACTCTCCATTCCCAGTGTGCTCAGGGCTGCTAATACACTATGCCAAAAAAAAAGTTGAGTGGCCTATGACAAAAAAAAAATAGCAAAACCCAATTAATTAGCCAGGAACCATTTGTTTATATATCCTGTTTAAGCGAAATAAGCCTCTGGATCTTACTTTCATAAATTCCCCATTTCTTGGGTCTGTCTGAATTGTAAAGTATAATCAGTCTCTCTTTCAAAAGTATCAATAAATGCAAATACAGCCCATGAACAATTTGCTGCACTTTTAGAATAAGGTGTAATCCAACCTTCCATAAGTATCTGCTATTAAGGCATCAGTGACATAACAGATTGTGATTCATCAGGATCATAGATTTCCACAACTTGTAGTGCATAAAGTAACAAAACCAGGAAAGGGAAAGCAGAACCAAAACACATAATTCGGTGTACAGCACTGTTTTTCCTCAACCTGCCTTATACAAAGGAATTTAAGATTCTTTTAGGTAATTTTGTCTTTTCTAATAAACTAATGCAACTTCATAAAAGATTTTCATTATTGCCATGACCTAAATTAATGACAACTTAGGTATGTGACCATCCAATTTTACCCCCAGAAGCATCTCACCTGCAAGAGAACTATTTTTACCAATGTTGATATTAAGAATACAAAAATGTGAAAACTCTTGAACTTCTAAATTTCTCCTTGGAATTGGAAATATATTGGGACTACTTATGTAATTTAGTGCTACCAATAAGAACACTAATGAGAAGTCCCCCAGGAGATGTTAGGGAATAATTTCAAACACTGAACCCTTTGAATAATCAAATTTCTTTTCCTAATCATCAGAGGCACCTCTACTTTTACAGAAAGACTTGTTATATTCAACTTGGAGCTTAATTAGAAAGTAGGTTACCAAGGGCAAAAGCTTCTGGAGGTATTATAATTTTTCTCTTAACTTTCAGTGATTTGATACGATCCATGATAGTTTAATCAAGAAACATTGCAAATTGGGAAAAATATTCTTTGCAATGATATGAAGAGACCACCCTCTGATTCAGGCCATTTTTACAGACATAGAAGTGTGTCACATCTACCAAGTTCATCACTTAGTGTTCCAAGTGATGGAATTAGATGCCTTCCCAAGACCTTCATCTTCTCAATTTCTTAATAAAGGTTTAGGGAACACACCACCTGCTTCCAGGTGACTACAGTTCCTCCACAACCACAGACTTCTGCTGACTGAGCCAGTCACTTGGTGGCTTCTTCCAGGCAACACACAACAGCTTCTCCTTGAAGAAGCAAAGGTTTGTTTTATGTTTTCTATTTCCACATTCCCAAGTGAAAATATCTAAGCACAATGCTTTGCTTCTCTGGATATTTTACTACCTTCAGTCTTTACACTCTAACCTCTTTCAGTTTGTGTAGTTTCTCTGCACTAATGATTCTGTATTTTTTCCATAACTTAGAGAGAGACAGGTAGATAGATAGACAGATAGATGTATAGTGACATGGTAAAGTAATTTTTTGGTACAGAACACCTGCTTATTCTCTGGGTCAGGTCTTTTGATAACATGAAAATACAAAATTTATGCCTGTCTGAGCTGACTCTTTGTCACACTGTATAAAGTATCACTGAGGGAAACACAGTCCTGCATTTTCCTTCCAGATTAGGCTTCTTTAAACAGTTATAAAGTTAAAAAATATATGATAGCTTCCCCAGGACTAACAGTTCAAACAATACAATTTATGTTTCATTGAGATACTTCAGAAATTAATTCATTGAATCAATTATTGTTTAGATTGAAGCATAAAACATATAGTGCTTCAATGATTTACTGAACCATTCTTCTGCACTTTTGCTTTGGGGGAAAAAAAAAATATCAGAATTTTAACCAAGAAAATTTAGAAAATTGAAATGGAAGCTGGAATTGAGCACTAGCTAAAATGCCAGTAACACAGTGAGCCAAGTCCAATTTAAAACTCACCAATCAAAAGCAAAAACTACAAATTAAGGCACCTCCCTCTCTTCTGCCCCACTCCTTTCACTGACATCTGCTAGGGAAAAATCAATCCTAGCAGAGAGCAGGATGAAAAAAGTGCTTTTATGAGTTGGTCAAGAAATTCTTCCACATTTTTTTGTAGAGACTCCCGACCCTACAAACGTGTCCCTGATATGCTGATGATGAATGGATGAAAATCCACTGCAGGTTGCACCACCAGCCATTGGTCAGCTGAGCTCCAGACACCAAATACCTTCACTTTTGCTTCTAAAGTTACTTGGATCTGGAAGTCTCATTTATTCCCCCCAAATTACCAAGATTTGCTGGTCATACAGTCAGCTTCTTCGCAGAGGTCACTGTCAGAAGAGCATACAAATAATCACCAGTCTCCCTGACAGAACAGAATAAGAACCCAACTGATTTTAGGGTATCTGAGCATAATTTTTGTAACCTTTGTAAGACAAATTTGGCTAGACAAAAATAAGTGGCTCATGGAGGGATGTTTCTCAGGTTTGCGCCAGTTAAGTGGATTATTCTAATCTTTGAGCTAAGTAGAGGTGTACTGTGTTTCCACTGCATGGAACTGCCAAAAATCAATTGTTGATCCTCTTGCTTTCCTGAAACTTCACAGGTATTGTTTGGTTTTCTAGTTGTTCCACCTCCAGTGTAGTCTGTGAGTTAGTCTTTCACGTTGTTCTCATTAACTTGTTTTAAGAGCTCCCATTTCCTGCTTAGGTGGAATGTTTTACCAGCTGTGTCTTCATTAACAAGCCATGGGGAGCAGCAGCTGAGCTTTGCTGAGTAAAACTGTGGGTGGTGAGCAGGCCCATGATGTATTTTTTTGAAGCTTCTGCTTTGCACTCTTCTCCTCTGGCTGTACACAAACTCTGTCTGTGTAGGTGCCAGCTGCTAAACATTGTGAATTAAACCTTGCCCTGTAAATTTTTCCATGAGCTCTATAGGCAGAATAGTCTAAGAAAAAGACACAAAGAGCAAAAAGAAGCATCAGTTCAGCACGTGTCCCCTTTATGTGTTTAGTGGTTCAGGCTGTTGGATTACAAATAGCTCGACACACACAGGCAGCCAAACCAACTTTGAAACCCATTACAAGTCCCTGAAGTCACTGGCTTTTCTATAAATTTTCCCTTCTCTGGTGAGTGTGATGGATTGGTGTGCTGGGCTCTGCACAGCCCCACATGCCTGCCTGGCAAAAGGGTTAAATAGGTAATGGATATTATTCATACAGAAAATTTGTAATTCTTCCCAGAGAAAAAGGAAAACCAAAGCAAACTAACTCTGCTCTGCAGGGATGTTTAACTTCTCTTCTCTGGCTGCTTATCCACGTCTGAAACAATCCACTTTTACCTCAGGGCAATGCATTATTGAAGAGAGAGCACGGTGTGGGTTAAAAGCTGTGAGACTGCCTTAGAGGAGGCTGATTGGCTTGAACCTTTTAGAGCCATGAATTTTGGAGACACCACTGGAGATTTACTTCCATTTGAAAGCTCAGCTTAGAAAGAAGCCTGTTTCAGTCCTGGGGATATTTAATCTGGGATATTTTGGAGGTTTAGGTAGTTTCTGAATCTGGCAGAAGAGCTGTGTGTCCTCCTCCCCATCACATCCCCCCTGGGGTTTTTTTGGGGGGATGAAGATTCACATGGTTGTCAGTACCTATGCAGTAGACAACACAAACTTCTCACGAAAAAGTTACCTTACAAATGTATCACTAAAAATTCTCTAAGAATTAGATATTACTGCTGTACAGGAACACTTCATCTGGCCTAGAAACCACTCCAGCAATGCCTCACCAACTGTGATCTCCAGCCAGCTGCACCAAACACCAAGTGGGGATCAGTGGTCACTGTTTGGTCATTGCCAAAAATTTGGCACTAAGGTTTTGGCATTTAAAAGGAACAACGGTTTGGAAAAAGCATTTCCTAAGTGGGTTATGAGCACACACAGTTTTTTTAAGCAGATTAAGAACCAAGTTTGTGCCAATTCAGAGGGATGCAATACAGAGCTGGACTGCACACGGGTACAGAAAAGGCAAGGGTGATTAGGTTACACATATATGTACTTTGCTATGCCAATTTAATCATCAGAAAATGTGAGAAAAAGGCTCGTTTTTCATTGGGAAATTTCCACGAGGAAATCTTTTCACTACCTAACTAATGAAAACAGCAAGTAAAGTATTAAAAAGCCTAAGGAAAACCTCCTATATTACTGAAAATACTGCAAATCTTGTTATCAAAGTCACTACTGCTCATGTAACTCAAAGCATCTTCTGCTCAGACAGTTTTTCAAAGAGAGTAGTAATAAAGGATTTAGAGATAAGCAAAAAATAAAAGACCTTAGGGTTTACCAAAATGAAAATAAATGCAACTGCAAGACAGAGACACGTCAAAGTGCTTCCAGAATGCTCCTGACTGAGGAATAAAAATAAAGAAAGAAATAATATTGGTACAGTGTTTCTCTTTTCTTTACCAATTTCTGCTTATTACTAAGTGCCAGTTACTCTCACATATCAAAACTTTGAACAGTTTAGGATTTTCATCTTTGGGTTCCTTTTTTCGTTTTGTCTTTGCATCAGTGAAGTCACAAAACAAATTATCCCTCCCCTAACAAGAACCAAGGACTCATTCCACTGATGGAGAAGCCTTTCTGCAGATACCACTATTTTCATCTGTATTGATTTCATTCCAAAACCCTTTTAAAACTGTATCAGTGCACAGTCCTAACAACATTTCTCAGAGATACCAGTGTGAAATTAGAGAAGGTATCCAAGAGAGTATTGAAGGAGCAGTTCAAGTTACCAGTGTTATCAAGATTCCTTTATAATATTAAACTAGTCTTAAATGGAATTTCTCATTATCTCTCCCAGTTAACCCTCAGTTGGATTTAAACTTTTTTTTATTACAATTATCTAGTGACTAAGAAAAATAGGGAGTCATAAATCCATAGTAAAATTTTGGTCCTGTTTTCACAAGTTTAAGGAGTTTAGACCGAGGTGATCCTTGGCCACACTGCTGTTCCTCGCTCTTCTCCTTGGGAGAATGCTGTCTAAAACCATTTTAGAAGATGCCTAAAAAGTGGTCAGATGAGTTTTACATGCTTTATAGTTTGTATACACACGAGCCCGTGTGCACACCAGCCACAGAACGAGTGTTAGCCAAAGACCAGGACAGGTTTGCTCAGAGAGGTTTGTAAGATCTGTGCAGATATTCAACACCCAGATAGGGTCAGTCCTGGAATTCAGCTCTAGCTGACCCTGCTGGGGCCTAGGGGTTGAACCAGATTATCCCAGGAGCATCTTTCCAAGCTCAATGATTCTGCAAATCAGGAATTACCTTAATGAGGCAGGAGAAAAAATTGTGCCCATTTCCTCATTAAAAAACAGGAATTGGACAGGAATTCTCTCTGTTCTGAAACAGTCTTGTCTAAAATCCTGTTAAATCAACAGCAGGAACAATCCTAAATCCTACTTTCCTGTTAAACTTCCAGTGGTTAAAAACCATCAGTGGACCAAAGGTTAGATTCCTCATGTGTTTGTAGAAGCTGATATAGACTAATAAATCTAATAATCCACATTTAGGTTGCAGAACTGTCAAAAAAGATTGATATCACTTTGAATATTTGTTTTCCTTTCATTCAGTAAAGCAATAGCTAATGGGTATAGTTACTTAGTAGCCTTTCTTAAAGATAACCAGTTTTAATATTATTTAAGGATCCAGTACATCATGCTTCAACCCATCTTGGATCTTGAGAAGCTTCAGAAAAATCAGTGTTGGCTCCAGTTTCTGAATGGTGGACAAATAATCTCTATTTGCTATTTAGAGAGTTTAGTATTGAAGAAATACCGGATTCAAAACCAGCCTGGGAATGGAAGATTTCTCTTTTACCCCCACAGAACGAGTATAACACTTCCTTCTTGTGCAAGTTTTACAGCCAAAATAATATCCTGAGTCACTGCACAAAATTGCCATGCAAGGGATCTCACACCGCATTGCTCTGTTCATAGGCAACATCCTTGTGTACAATCCCTGAGAACATACAGAATACCCTAAAAACCACCACCCAGCACAACTTCAGGTCACCACCAGTTTTCTATAATTGCTCATTAATTGTGTAGTTGCAGACACTCGTGTAGTGGTTCCAAATAAAGCAACAGAAACTACTGCAATCCAAGCACAAAAATAATTTCTTAGTCACAGAAATTGGTTTTCTAATACTTGTCTAGAAATCAGATGTTTCAAATATGGGTTGTTTGTTTTTTTTTTTGGTATAGTCATTGTAAGAGCCATAAAATTTTTTACAGAAAGAAAAGCAAAAGAAACCACCAAACCCCACATTGACTCTTGGGACACAGAAACACAGAATCTGTCTATTCAGTAGATTAAAATCCACAAAGCAGCAAAAGAGCCTGTACTTATAATATTCACCACCTCTTTCTCATCTTCACCTTATCTCCTCCAAAAGCCTTGGGATAAGAACTGATAGAAGGAATAACAGCCAAATATTTCCTTTCTAATGTCTTTTTCATACATTTTTGCTTGTGTATGCATATACTGCTTATGTATATATACATATAAATTTCCAATTCATTTCCATGATCACTGTAAAATCTTCTCCATACACTGTAGTCCAATGAAGTATTAAGTGTGCAAAATAGCAAAAATAAATAGCAACACTTGAAATGGATCTATCTGTGCTCATCTGAATCCCTGCACTTCCTAGTGATCTGCAAATATGCAGTACAGGAGCAATCTTTACCCCTAGTTCAGCACTGGCTGCCTAAAAATTGCCATGGTAATCCTGAATCCTTACAAAAGCACCAGCCTAGATGTTTATGTGTCTGTTATATGCAATGTACATCACTTGAAATCTGAATACTTAAATTCTGTACCAAAATAAGACTTGCTGAAGTATATAGGAAAATATGCTGCAGCCAAGCAACCTATTTCAGAGCTGCAGTGAATATATTGTCTCGTTCTCCTCACAAGGAAAAAAAACCAAAAAAAACACAGATGAGAAGCAACGTAATCTAATCTTGACAACGAGACTGATTGGCTCAAAAATATTAACAGTATAAAACCGGCATTACAGTTGCAGCTTTCCGTGGCTGAATTCTTTCTCTAGTGACAAGAGCACCACCTACAGACTTAGAAAATCGTCCTTTCATCGTGTTTGCCCTTAAAACCAGCAGTGAGCTTTTTTGTCTTGGAAACTGCAGGGTGTTCCAGCTGTCACAAACTGATGCTTAACAACAGTGCAGTAATTGGGTGGAATTTATATCAACAAAAGGTTTGGCCCTATTTCCTTAAGTACAGTTAAACGTTTTGAGTGTTTGAGCTCCAGCAAAAAAAAAAAAAGTGTGTTGATCAAGCCTGTGACATCTGGCTTGAAAAGGACAGAAAAGTGACAGTGTTAAACATGTTCTGCTAATACTAGAAAATCCATCAGTACAAGTCCATTTTCCTTGAAATGCCAGTCTTTTCACTTTATAAATCAACTACAGAATTTTCTATTTCTACAAAATATATCAAGACTCCACGTGGCTGCAAAATTTAATTTAGATTAAACAAAAGTGGTGGATTAGGGAGGAAAAAAAAAAAAGTCAAGCAAACTGGTTTTCCAGTAATCTAATGGACACACATTAATGATGTTAACTTAATCCTAATTACCTCAGTAATTTTCTACTTTGGAAAAAGTTTGAAGTAAACCATATGAGAGCACTCTTCAGAAAAATTGTTCTCTGTAATTATTTCTAAAAACCTTATTTTGAAAGAGTAAATCCCAATTAGCACTAGGCCTAGGCAAGTGTAGTTTTAATTTTGTGCCTATTTACAGGGAGTTGGTAACATCTGTTGCAATACACTTTATATTTGCATCTAAGCCACATAACAGAGCATGAAGTTTCCCCATCTAAGCTGTGTGTCATGATATAAGGAGACAAAACTCTCAGATCTTTGTCTTTTTCCTGTCAAAACAACGTGATATTAACATCAAAAAAGTGTCTGATGCCTTTCTTAGCTGCTAAGAAAAACCACATGTAAAATCCTCTAGTGGTTTTCTTCTTTTGAAAGAACAAATTTAAAAAAAACCACTCAATTTTTTCTCATCAGTCATCTGAGTAAACTCATCAAGACCAGACTGCTTAAGTGGAAATTTTAGGCAAAGAGATTTGCAAAGCTACAGCAAATCAGCACTAGAGTTACCAGGCTCTTAAGTGATTAACAAAATATGATATTTCCTACACCAAATAAACCCAGTTTCCCTGGTTTATTCCACGAGGATAAGAAGGTTCAGTGCTTTTTGTACTCTGAATAAGATCCTCTAAGTCATCAGTGTTCATTCACTGCTCTTCAAGAATGTATGTAACCAAAAAAAGGAATTATACTTGGCCACAAAGCCCTCCTTAGAAGACTGAGCTCATGGGCCAAGGAAATCTAAGAAAACTGGCTGCCTCCTAAAGGATCCAATAGTAATATTTAATAGCATAGAGAGTTCAACCTGTTATTGGGAAATCACGAGGAACACTTATAAAATAATCATAAAAAGAATTTTTGTTTTTACACAATGCTGTGAACAAAACTCAGGGGTTCAGTCACAGGTAGATCTTCAGGATCAGGACTGTCTTTCACCCATAAGCATCTCAAGATGCTTTTGCAAATGCACAGGTGTTGAATTCTGGTCACTGCTGAAGAGTTTGACCCCCACTAAGTGAGAAATGCAGAAAAGCAAAATAAAAGGAGAGTTGTTGTGGCACGTGTAAGTCCCTACCTGTGGTCACATAATGTTTTATGGAAGACCAAACACTTCAGACATCATAACCAGACCAACAGAGGAATAGAAAAAAGCAAAGATCACTTGGCCTACTTGACAGCATCAGCACACCAGGTAAATGTCCATGCTCTCCTTTGGACCTGCTCCAGCCCCTCCATGTCCTTCCTGAGCTGAGGGCCCAGAACTGGACACAGCACTCCAGGGGTGGCCTCACCAGTGCTGAGTCCAGGGCAAGAATCACTTCCCTGGACCTGTTGGCCACCCTGTTCCTGAGCCAGGCCAGGATCCACTGGCCTTCTTGGCCAAAAATAAAAGATTAGCTCTGAAGATATTATTCAAAGCTCCTCCACCTTTCTGAGACAGGGAGGTGACATCACTCGTAAATTTGAGAGGAACAAAGACCTCTGAGGTATGTAAAGACACCTCATAACAGCAATTAAGGGCTTGTATAATAGAAACCAGGAAGGCTTGGGAGCCAAAAGCCAGGAAGGTCTGGAAGCCAAAAGCCAGGAAGGTCTGGAAGCCAAAAGCCAGGAAGGTTTGGAAGCCAAAAGCCAGGAAGGTTTGGAAGCCAAAAGCCAGGAAGGTTTGGGAGCCAAAAGCCAGGAAGGTTTGGGAGCCAAAAGCCAGGAAGGTTTGGGAGCCAAAAGCCAGGAGGCTGAATAGCAGATGATGTAGATAAAATGACTTGTTTGGAAAGTCACCCTTGCAGCAGCAACCCTGCCAGAAATGGGCAGGAAAGTGTGAATGAAGAAGGATGGAGTTATGAAATATCGGGATTCTGGCCGAGAGTATCAATTGTATGAACTGAGGGGTCAGGGTAGGGTATAGAGGTGGTTATGCAGAAAGAATGTGAGAGACCTACAGATGGCCCTGCAGGTGACATGCCAGGCAAGTCCCTGTCAAAGGGCCATGATTCCTATACTGAATAGTTGCAAGATTCCTCACAGCTTGAATCAAGCTGTTGCTTCACCCATACACCCTGTGAAAACCCAGAGAATTCAAACAGTTCCCATAAAATACTGTATTAGACTTTCAACTGATCTCATGTAATTTCGTATTAAACAGCAATTCAACTTTTCAGGCTGTTTTATTAACTTAAGGACACAACTACTAAATTTAAGTACTGAAGAATTCACAACGAGAGGCCACTGGAGCCTGCATTGAGATTCCAGTTCTGAGCAAGAAAATACCAGTTTTCTGATTTGTTCAAATTAATTAGCAGTAACTTCATAATAAATCTATGCAAGCAACACTAAATTTGTGAAAATAACTGCCTGGCAGTGAGAGTGACTGTCTAATGAGACTTCAATAGAGAAAGCTCAAAAGCAATGTCAGAAGCTAATAGAGTCTCTTATAAGTAGAAAAGCCAAGGTGGAAGAAAGGGTTTTAATTACTTTACTCTTTTACAAGGTAGACATCTCTGATGATGAAAAATGCCATGAGAGGAAAACCACCACACTTTTATATTTAATTCCACCCCATCCCATTTATATTGGGGATTGTTTCCACAACTGTTGGAAGAAAATACCCTTTTTCCAATCTAAGCAGGAGAAACACTTTTCTTCCCTAAGCCAGGCACACACTGAAGACAGCTATTAGATTTTCCTTTGATGGATTTTGCTCATTTATTTAATCCACCAAGGGTTAGTGGGGTAGTTGCAGGAAGTACATTTGGCAACAACCGAGTTGTGATTATCACAGTCCTGACTTTCTGCCTTCGCCTGCTCAGGCAGCAAACAAAAGAGATTGAATCTGGACCACTGCACAGCAGGACCCTGTAAAACACTGCAAGACCTGTGTGTGTGCTTATATTCAGCAGGATTTTTTTTAAGGAGGTGATGAAATTTCTTTTTAATACGATGTCATGGACATGGTCTGATTTTTGGCACGGATGGAAATAAATTGCCAGCAATGTCAGAAGTCAAAAAGAGCACACAATTCAATGTCATTTCCAAATCAATGAAAAGCTTTTCAAGTTCTCTAACTGTCAAGGTTTTTCTTTATCCCTTGTCACTAAACATATATATATATATATGTATATGAAATATAAGATGTATTTCTTTATCTCTTGTCACCATAATATATATATATATTTCTTTATCACTGGTCACACATGTATTTTATAGAGAGATATACACATATATGTCTGCTCTGTATTTTAGGAACACTGTGATTCTGGGTTTTCTTCTGGATTTTGTGAAATTATTGGTGAGAAAAATTCCCCTATTGTCTTTCAGTTCTAAATAGTTATTTTCATAATCTAGTGGATAGTTCCAGGTAGAAGCAGAAGTTGCTGTTTGGAACTTCATGTTAGTGCCATGCACAAAGTATAATTCATAATTCTGAATACAGATGGAGCAAAAAGCCTCTAATCATCAGAGGAGAAACAGAAATGGTAGAAAAATGGACACATTGCTGTTGATAAAGACAGCACAATTTTTTCAGAAAGGTTTGTACTTCCCTAGATCAGCCTGGGGTTTGTCTTTTGAGTGTTTCTCGTGGTTCCAGCTGTCTTTTCACCAGGATTACTTGCAAGGTAGAGCATTGCTAACATAGTTGTTAGATTAATCTGACCTAGTTAGACGGGCAACTCAAGGAGATCTCAAGCTTAAGAAAAAAATCCCACCATCCCATGGTCATTTTGCCAAAGTTACTGAGCTTTTCTTCCAGAAATGTTAAAATTTTGGACAAACGTCACACTTATAAGACAGATATAACAATAAGTGCTGCAATATAACTTGGAACAATTAAAAATAAAATAACACACAAAAAAACCCCAATCTATTTTACACTAGGCTGGCCAGGATATTTAACAAAGAATTCCTATGTACCACAACTCAGAGTGCCATAAAATTGAAGGAAAATTAAATAATGTCTCTGTGCTTCAAGTAACAAAGAAAGCAGATTTAGAATTCTATTTGTCAGGCAAAGTAATCAGCAGTGGAATGTGAAATGCATAAAGACTGTAAGAATTCAGTGAATTTACAATTTAAAACAGGTGTTTCCACCTTTGATGGCATAAACAAGTAGCTACTTAGCAATTTTTGTTCAAATCAAGTAAATCAGCATTTTTTCTTTGCTTGGTTTGAATCAGAAAAAAAAAAGGCAGCTAAACTAATAGGTAAAGTTCTTCTTGAAGCTTGAAAACTTAATTATTCTGAAAGATGTTCAGGCTTCAGAGAAGACGAAGAACAAACCCAACACAATGTCAGCAGATTCCAAGGAGAGGTTTTCCTGTTGGATGTTTTTTTGTTTTTTTTTTTTTGTTTGGGATCAGGGTGTTTATTTGGAGTTTTTCTAAGCTTTTTTCAATGAAGTCAGTTCAGAAGACTGAGGTCACACCCAAGTACTGGCCACAATGTACAAAACTGTGTTCAACCTCATCTTGAAATGTCATTCAAGTAAGTTTTACCTTCTGGGGGCTGTTTCCAATAATTTTGACCATGGAAACAGCAAAAACGGTGTCAAAAACAACAAAAGGGTTTTTTTTTTTTATTATGACTATCTCAGTTGAAAGCATTTTAAATTAGACCTCTGGCTTAAAGAGCATTTGCAAACCAAAAAAAAAAAAAAAAATCAGCTAGCAGGACTGAGCTGTAAAACACAATACTGGCTGAAGTGATTATTAAAATAAAGCACTGTACCAAAGCATCTTATCTGTGGCTGCAGAATAATTGCTTATCCAAACCAGATATTTTCCTCCTAATACTTGTAGAGGCTGCACAAAGGATGCAAGTAAATTGGGGAAAGCAGTGAATCCAGGCAAACTGATGTGGGCAGGGGTGGATGTATTCCAAGAGCAGATATGGGCACTGCTTCCAGCCCACAGCCCCTTTTCAGGACTCTGACACAGCACACAGAAAGTCACTGCTCTAAATAAAAAAAGCAAGAGGAATGGCTTTTAATTTTGGTGAGATACTTGTTTGGGCAGTGTTTGTTGCCATGGGATTGTCCAATCTCCACTGGTGTTTAGTCACTGGCAACAAATGGAAACATGAGAGTAAATAAACTCAGTTTTATTTCTTTTTTTTCTTAATCTAACATGTTCAGACATTCAGCTTTTCCATTACTGCTGTCAATCTAGCTGAGGGAGCTAGAGAGACCCTCCAATGAAAATGTTGATTAAACATCTCAACATAAAAACATGGGACATCACATCTGTCCAGCACTATATTATATAGAAATTGTATAGCAAAAGTACTACATTAAATCAAGTCTGTACCCCTGCCAAGGATTATCAGCAGAGAGATGCTGCTGGCTCAACAAAATTAGGTCATTTTCTAATAGTGTAAATAATATGAATATACTTACTAGTACACTGGAACTTTTCTGTTTGTTTTTTAAACAATTCTAAATAAATTTCCTTTCAAAAGCAATTATGATCCTGAAGGGTACATAATGTCCATCTACCCACCAGCTTTGTATCCATTAGACTTCAACTAAATTGATACATTTCAAATTGAATGAATTTACAATTTGAAACAGGTTTTTCCATCTTTGATGGCATAAACAAGTAGCAACTTCGCAATTTTTGTTCCAATCAAGTAAACCAGCACTTTTTCTTTGCTTGGTTTGAATCAGAAAAAAAAGCAGCTAAACCAATAGGTAAAGTTCTTCTTGAAGCTTGAAAACTTAATTTTGCATCCATCATAATTTTGGGGTACTGAAACGGTAAGATTTTATTATACTAAGCTTGGTGTATATAAATAAGTCATCTGTTTGTCAGGAAAAAAATAGGATTAATTTGTAACCTCTGTATTTAAAGCATAAGCAAATCTCAAGCTGATGAAATTTTTTTGAGCTACCCTAAAAAAATACATACAGTGATACAATATCCCAGTAACAGTAAGGAAAGGTGCACAGAGTCTTGAACAATGTAAGATTTTGATTTGCAAGTGCATAAAAAAATTGACTTACGACTGAACAACCAGATACAAAATTTAAGAATTCAGTTGGATTGGTGTAACAGTCCATGTCATCCTTCCTGCTGCCAGCTGGGAAACATCTGGAGCACATGTTTGAGCAGCAGGCACTAAAACCTGTGCGCAGGTTTGACCAGTCCTAGGAACGTGCACAAATCCAGGCTGTGCTCAAAGGTGAGAGGGAAATGCTCTTCCCTCCTGAGAAAACATTCCACTGCCCTAAAAACACATGGAATTTACACAGGCATTAGTGGAGGCATCACTCCATCAGGCTTGGAATCCTCCTTGCTAAGGAGTCAGTGTGTCAGCTCTGAATGCTGGCTTAAAAGCTCTGCCTTAAATACTAAGAGCTGCTTAAAGAGGAGAATTTCCCCTGAGTCAAGAGAATTCTCCCCTCCCCTGCTATGTTTGTTATGCAAGAGAAAGGAAACTAAACTCCCTGGTTTACTTCTGCTTTCTTCCTTGACTTTTGTTATGATGTTCAGGAAAAGAAAGCTGCTTGGACAATGAGGAAAGCAAAGCACAGTGTTGGAAGGAACAGTGTTTGCCTTGTCACTAAGGTTTGCAGGGAACAGAATATTATTGTTCACAAAGTGCAGAAAACCAGCTTTGCTTTGGGAACTTGAAAAGGGAGTGGATGGAGGGAAGCTGACAAGTTTAGTAGCCTGAAACCCTATCCAAGACAGTGACTTTGCCTGGCAAAAGCTGCACAGAAATACTGCCCCTTGGGATATTTGAAACTAAAATTGAGAGGAGAGAAAGAAGGTCAGTTTAGGGATTCAAATATTTCTGTGCAACAAATAAAGATGAAAGATTTCACTTTGCCTCAGGAGCTGTGCACCCGATGAAACTTTTGGGACTCCCAGGAGTGTAAGAATGGAAGCCCCCAGCTCTGCCTGGGAGAGATGAGCACATACAGCACCAACACAACACAACTCAGGCACTTCTGAGGTGTCCAGGTCACTTCAAACACTTCAAATTTGCCTTCTCCAAGTGCCAAGCTCAGTAATATTCTGAGCAAAACACACCAGAGATCAGAATGCAATTGAACCCTCTCTGTCACTCTGACACCCCAAACATTAGACCCACACATCAGAAAAATTAAACAACTCAGACTCTGACCTTTTAGCACCTTTCATAAAACATTCTGAAACAGTCTCAGTCTCTGGGTCTCAGTGAAAAAGCAAAACTCACATCATGGGAAGGGAACAACTTTTTCATTTAGCCCAGTGGGGAATGGAAATTTTCTGGAAATTTGAAAATTACCACCAAGCCCTGAATGTTTGTGCACAGCCCCAATGTAACACACCCAGTTACTCTGCAAAGTCACCTGGCCACAAACCTCAGCCTCCAACAAATGAGGTGCAACTCAGCTATGATGGTTCTTCTGTAACCATCCTCATAACACAACAGTTAATTAAGAACAAGTTATGTTGCCTGGTGTTAAAAAATGGATAGCAACTACATGCAGTAACTGCTTTAGATTTCAGACTTGTACTGCATAAAACACTGCCCCCAAAAAAAGCCTTACAAGGTAGTTTTAATGAATCTTTCATGGTTCAATAAACTATTGTATTAGGTCACTCTCCTGATGAAGCAATGTTCCAATCTCATTATATTTATTCAGAAAGGAATAAGCTACTAGTGTTATTGGATTTCTTATAATTAGTTAAAAAGCAATTTAAAAAAAAAAAGGGGTTGTGAAAAGTAATATTGTGCTGTATTTAAGTAAAATACAGTGCACACAACAACCATTCCTTGCCATCCTGCAGCTGGGATGTGCTTTAAAAGCCTCAGAGCAAGCCAGCATCTTTCTTCTACATCCTTCCCCCTCCTGTCATCTCTATTTTTCCAAACAGCAAACCTGAGAATGAGCTCTAATGGCCTGAAAGCTCTGAAGGAAAAGCATCAGGAGGTCCTTATAGCTGAGGGTAATTAATAGAAAGTGAGCCAGGTGCTTTGTACAGGGGATAAAGTAAGAGCTCAGTCAAAATAGCCAGCCTCAATCCCAACACTGCCTCCTACAGAAATTAATTCTGAGAGCTGTGGGAGTTTGAAACAAATCTGTGAGGGCTAAAAAGACCTAATGCCATCATCTCAGCATGGAGGGAAAGATTGAAAGGTACTTCAGAGGAAGGGTTACAAGTCCCTGGGTATGGACAATATTTTTCCCCTGTGATCTTTATGAAAAAAGAGCAGCACAAATAGCACCAAATGCCTTCACAGCTGGAACATCTGTGACCAAGGGGTTGGTACAAATTTATAATCTTACATGGCCATATGAATCCAACTATAATTGACAGACAGGGCTGTAATGACAAAGCTCTCCTGATTTTCCCTGGGACCGGAGCTTCTCAGGCTTGAAGTACGAAATTGTGCTCAAAGAGCATGAGATTTCTCAAGCATTCACAGAGCTAAAGTATCCTCACATTTTATAATCTATACCTGATTTTTCACATGAGCCCAAAGGCAACCTGCACAAGTTGATATAAATGCATCTGAGGAAGGTTAATAAATACACAGGCACTCATTGAGTCCCTGCTTCAAAATAGCTGAAGTCTGGAAAAGCCTTAAAAAGTACCAAAAATGCTTATCCTGCTCCTGGGCAAAAATCTGCTGGTGAGTACTGCTAGAAATGAGCTCACTGAACACTATGGAATTCTCTCCAGTTCTTGTTTCCATGAGATACAATCTAAGCAATGGTAAGTCCTTGTACACAGGTGATAAAGCAGCATGTCTATAGACCAAGAAATGCTATTTTACACACCTACAGCTTTTTATTCAGCACACTTAAGGCATTTAAAGTCTTAAAGTGGAGCATGAACTATATATTAGCCAAAGTAAACAGCATGAAAAGACAATTGATGGGAGCCAAAACCTTCTCAGATTTTAAAGACCTCTCCTCCCCACACTCAGGTTTTCTCTAGACTCCAGATCACTCCAGTATCACTTCCTAGAGAATTTATTCCATCTCTATATCTGCCAGAATTTTTCATCTCTTTTAAAATATGTTTTCCAGAAAAATATTTCTCCTAAACATTTGAAAGACACACTTTATCAGAAAAACAGTAGGTTTGCTAAGGAATTCACAAGCATAACTACAAACCTCTTTCAGCTGTGATCAACACATCGGTATCCATACATTTCAAAAGTGAAAAAGGTCTTTTATTTACTGGGTAAAAGCTTTTTTTGTATAAAAGCCAACAAAAAAACATGCTGTCATAGGGCTGATAGATAAATTTGTCTCTTGCTTTGTGGAGCAAAGCCTTTGTGTTGTAGTTCCACGAGAGATTCAGGGAACACACTAATACTGCACAGAGACACAGAGGGACCTGCCTTCCCTGTGTCCTGGATTCCTGCACCTGCTTCACACTCTGATAAACACCTTTGAAGAAAAGAATTTATGTCGAATATTTCTCAGAACTTCTTGGTAACACCACAGTTAAATTCCAAGAGGAAACAAAAAATTTTTAACTGGCTTGGATTTATATGTGAAACAGGGGCACAAAACCAGGGAAGGGTGAAAAGTCCTGTTCCAAAGCAGCTGTGCTTTTGCAAGGCCCAAATGAAGGAAGGCACACAAATATTTTCAGGAAGACTGAGTATGGAATGCAAGTACTTGGAGGTGGCAGAAGTTTTGATCTCTCATTCTTGCCCATGCTCAGGGACCCCCTGGCACCACGTCAGTCTTAAAATGGAACTATTGCTTCTCACAGAATAACCATTCCAGAGAGATTATTCTGCAATATTTCACAGGAATTTTTCTAAGGAGTCTGCAAAGCAGTATCTCTTTTCTACTATATTACATTCATTGATTGAAATTTTAATTGTTATTAATGCAAAAATATTTATTAACAAAACCTCTTCTCCTTAATTTCTCTGTCCCTCTCAGACCTGACAAGAGCTACATAAGTAAGCACAGGAGTGCTCCCCTTCAGTGCACACTGACAAGTCAGATGTGATGGGCTCATCCTCAAACAGGGGATTAAAACAAGATAAAATTCAGAGTAGGCAGCTAAGCAGTTTGATTCCAGCTATTGAGCAGCTTCCATAAAAGAAAGGGTTAAGTAGATGAGGGCACTTCAATTTGCAGAAGAGGTGGCTGAAGTAAAGGTAAAAAATCAGGCAGCTGTGAATGCAGGCACTGCACAGGGAAGGGAAATGGCAAGCAATTTTTCACTGTCTTTTATACAAAAATGTGGAAACCTCAACCTAAACCAGCAGACTGAAGATGAAAAATGAAACCAAGATTCTTCACAATCTGGGGATTGCACTGGGGGGACCTGTGGATGATCTTGCATTCCAGGTCCATAATCATGGACTGTTCCACAGCCAAGAGAATAAAGTGGAAATATCCTTAACTAGATTTAGTACAGCCTTGCAGCTTCATTGTGTTCAGAGACACGTTCACCACACAGGTAAAGTCCACCAGAAAGCCACATATACCACATCATGGAGCAACTAGTTTGATTTTAAGCCATTTTAGTTCCTTTGCAATGACCCAAACAGAAATATGCCAGTATGGTGGGGGGTTTTCTCCTGATGTGCCTTATCTTCCTTGAAATTAAATGTATTTTCAAATCTTTTTAACAGAAGGGTTAATTATTACTTCTACCACTGTTAAAGAAAAAAAAAATGAAATTGTTTCAACTATTTTATTAACAATAACTAAAACAAGATCTTCCTCAAATGAAGTAGAAACTTGTGAGGGTTATTAGTTAGGACAAAGGGTCTCAGACTTCTGCTTTTCTTCCCAAGTAGTTCACTTTTCCCTGAAGCCAAGCAGCCCCATAATTCTGCTGAACAGCTAGCACAGGAACTGTTTGATATATATAGGGGTGCTTGACCTCATCACTTACACCACATACATACCCAGGCTGCTGCAATTATAAACAGGGTTATTTTTAAAAGTTTGCTTAATATTCCAAATTTGTGATTTACCTGCAGGAGCAGTAACATGGACTGTGTAGTTCAGCATGTTCCTGTACTAATTCAGCTCACACACATCCCTGCCATTCACCCAGGGAATGCAGTGATTAGGCAGCTTTCCAGCAAACAGTCCTTAAAACAGTTCATAAAAATTCCATTTGGAAAAAAAAGTTTTATTTCTTGCTCGTGAATTTGATAAGATACTGCAAATAACTGCTTAGGGATATATTTTCAGTCCAACAAATGAGTTAAAGTCCCTTTCCACAAACACCATCGCTGCTTTTTGCAGTTTAAAACACCACAAAGTAGTTCTCGTGTACACACAAGATGCAATTAAATTTGGGTGCTGTTTTTCGTAAACACACATCTACAAAACTCTAAAAACATGCAGTGGAAAAGGTGAACATATCCATAAAGCAGTCCACAAAAGGCAGCTTTCCAAGCAGGAACCTGCTGCCATTATCTGAATCAGAACCTGTCCAGACCAAAGACTACTGTTGGTAATCAGAACCCGTATATTCTTTTGACATTCCACCCCTTAATGCAAAGGTTCCAGAAGTGACCAGAAACAGCCCATTTATAGGTTGCAAAGAAATCAAAGAAATCCTAAATTTTAGGCACAGTAATTCTTAAACTTAGTGCACCAGTTTGTTATCCACAAATGGAAAGCACTTAGCTTTGTTTTAACAGCATCCTATAAAAGACAATATTTGATTGTGACATTTATTGTCTAAAAGTGTTTTGGTCAAAATCAAAGTAAAACTCAATAATTGTGATCCTTTTTTATGATAATAGCTGATACTTATCATGCAATAAACTCTTGCTTTCTCCTACTTTTATTTTCTAAAAAAAGGCAACATAAACCAAAACTCAATGCAACCTCACATGTTCAACCTCCAATTTTTCTTTGTTTTGGGAAAAGGTTTTCTAACTGCTTCATTGAAAGCACCTTAAAAAAACCAAATGCATCTTTCTAGTTTAATAGAGTAATAAACTGCATATGAGAAGAGCAAATGAAAAGGAAAATGAGTTTTCACAATAAAGTGCTACTGAAAGCCTTGCTACAAACTGCATGAGAAGTTAAAATAAAAAGATTGAATAATTCTGCTGCTTTTACTTTGACCACAGCCTTAACACTTAGGACATGGAAACCACTGCCACTTTAGAGTCAATCTATTTCCAGGTGGATCCAAAATGTCATGGTTCTCCAATGGTCTGTGCACAAGCATTAATCCACCCACACTCCGTCAGAGGAATCTTGTAGTCCATAATATTTTACATTCTTACATAATGACTATAATTCAGAACCTTGCAAGCCCGTTTCCTAAGACAAATTAACATGACAAAAGTATTCAGCCTCCCTTTTCTAAGGGTAAATGCAAAGCAGTTTGTAGCTCAGTGTAGTTTAAATACTCCAAACGCTGATGGTTTGCAAGATGATTACAGTCTGCCCTAGCAGAGGAGTGGAGTCTACTTCAAATTAATTGGTCTAAACATCTAATAAAGTAATTATGTTGGGTAAATTACACTGTACATGGAGTTACACAATCTATTAGATTATAAAGGCAACAGTCTGAAACCCTCAGTAGGTTCAGAGCTAAATGGTGCTCCAGCTGATGAACTTGGATGAGGTTGCTGTGGCCCTTCTACCATCACAGCCACAAGAAGTCCAGATGGGCCATGCCAGGAGTCATGTTAACCATTTCATAAAGCAGCAGGTAAGAAGGGAGACATGGGAATTTGCTGTTTGTATCTCCTTTCAACTGGCAGAAGTGTTGCATGCTTCAAAAATAAACTCACTTTTCTATGACATCATTCCACTTGAATATTGACACTTTTCTTAAACACAACACTGTGTACATGAGTGTACAATTTAACTTCTCCTTTCACAGAAGCAGTTCCCAGCTTTAGATATTTTCCTTTGTTGTTTCCTCAGATGATAATTCTAGAATCCTTTTTCATTTTCATGCCATTTCCATGGCTTAATTCTTCAGTGTGGGGAAGTGCCCCTTCTCAGTTCCATGAAGCTACAATTACAGCAGCCAAGACTCTGTGAATTGCCCAGTATTTACTGCTTTTTTCCCTTCCTTACTTGTGATTAGATTTTTAAAACACTGAATTTGAACTCACTAACAAGTCAAGTTAATTTAATTGATATATAAATAGGTAAAAAGCTGAGTTAAGCTCACTACAGAGGGTTTGACACTTCAGGAGGACTAGAACCCAACCTAGGTTTCATTTTCTGTTTGGCTGCTTTTGAAAGAGAAGGAAGTTGGAAAGTGATACATTTATTTAGGATTCTTACCATGGACCTTGCAGGGCAGTGTAACTACAGAGGTGTGGCCTTGTATTAAACAACCTAATCCTGCTGATGATTTAACTGCATTCCAGCATCAATCCAACAGAACTGACATTCGGCCCCAGCAGTGCAATGGAGTGACAAGAGCAGGAAAATGCAGCATTACCAACGTAGAAAAGAGTAAATACCATCCAAATCTTACTATTTCCTTGGTAAGGTCACAAGTAATGAGACAGTGAAAGCAAACACATTATGAGATGCAACCCATTTTCCTCCGGGTGGGTCATGTGCTGATTCAGTTCAGGTCTGAAGGCACGGTTTTTCCACTATTGCAGTTAGATTCCATCTGACATCCGACTTTAAATGGAAAATAGAGGACAAGCAGGGTAAATACAGGTAAAAAAATAAAACTTTCAATATCTGCCTACACCATCTTTTCAGATATCCCTCAAAACCATAGGGAACAACACCAAGGAGAAACATGTTTGGATCAACCCGGATGGACTGTCCCCGTTGATTGATACATTCTGCTGACACAGATGCCATGAAAGGTTTAGCAGCATAGTGTCCAAAATTCAAGCCATCAGAGTTCCATCCAGCTTTGGGAACTGACCTTCTGTTTGTATCATTCATTTCTTCCTTTTCCAATTGGGTTGCCAAGTGGCAGGCACTGCAGCATCACCAAATAAATGCAGCTGCAGCACTGATCAGCCTGGCTGAAAGAGCTTTCCAACTGAGCCATCAGGCTCTCCAAATGAAAAGCCAGGGCTAGCCTTCTCAGCAGTCTGTTTGGAGTGGTCAGACCCGAAATTACTCATCAGAAGTGTTCCCTCCAGGGTCTGAGTTTGTTTAAATACATTGGAATATATATATAGATAGAGCAAATGAATCACAGTAAACCTGTGGTGGAGCACTCAGAACTCAGAGGGGACTTTCATCTTAGTCACCACCCTTTAGTTGTTTGGTTTTCTTCCCTTAACCTTCATTCTTGGCCTCTTCTCCCAGCTTTCCACCACCAACTGTGATGGAGAGCCACACTAACCAATCCAAATAACCATTTGTGATAAATGATTCTTTTAAGATGGGATAAATCTATACTCAGAATTCCTTAAAAAAAACCCCAGATCCAAACCCCAGAGTAATTAAACCAGACAATACAATATTATTACTATGAATTAATGCCTACAGCCATGGGTCATTTTTGGTATTACTGAACATGGAAGAGGAAATATCAACCCAGCCTCCTGGTCTATACTGTAAGACTGCTTGTTATAAATCACATTTTTCCACTGTTGTATTCAACACATGCATCAATATCCAATAGACAGTTCCTTAAGTCACAGACACACCCACAAAAACTGCTTATTGATTAACATTGCACAAACACATTGCAAAAAAAAAAAACAACCTAAAGAAACTTTACAGGAGAGAAAATGAGGACTTAATAGGGGTTTAACATTAAAGATCCAGTCTTCAAAATAACAGATACTGATTTTAAAGTGAGTTTAGCTTTTTAAATGTTAAGAGCATAAAATTGAAGAATTAATTGAATTTACTGTCAGTTGAACGTTGCTAATGTAAATTACAGATAACTGTATTGGGTCATTCTTGACTGAATTAAATGCTATCCATCATTATGACATTACTAAAGGCTTTTAAAAATTCTATTGTTCAATGCAGTCAACTTCAAATTAAACTATGTGCATTCAGTCAGTGTCTTGAGCAATGACGATGCAAATAAGTCTTAAGGTGATAGTAGGGATTTATACCTCAAAACTTCTGATGTGAAATTTAAAGGAGCTGGAATTTGAAAAGCAAGTGAAGTGTTACTGCATTTTGCCCACAAATCTCTCAGTTCCTTTTTGATTTACCACTGGTCACCAATCACAGAGAAGCTCCCTGAAAGTACCAATCCCTTTTGAGACCAACCAGCGTTTTCAGCCTGATTTAAAATCCACTGAATACAATGAAAATTACTTCTGTCAGCTTCAGTGAGGCCTTCCAGGACCTTGAAGTGCTCAGCAGCTACAAGAAGTAAGACTGAGAGGGCTCTGAATAAACTTCCATGATGCTCAGCATATCTGGCAAACAAACATCTCTTAAAAAAGGTACTTCAGCATGGCAGCCTCTGCTCTGAGAAAACTTACTGTACAATGGGAATAGCAAAACCTGTAAAATTAGGAATTTTATATATAGCTGTAAAGTATGGAAAAGTTAAGGAGTAAAAAAAAGTTAAAATTTAACTTATGTGTGTATGTGAAAACACATGTTACCTGACACATCTGACACATACACACAGATATTCATATACTAAAAAAGCCAGCAATGACTTCTCAAAACTCTCCCTGGGGAATGTCAGGCAGCAGTCATTTGAGCCAGACTGGTGCTCACACATTCTCTTGGCTCTGGGCACTCTGGGTCATGCCCATTTCTTTTACCCCTTCCCTTGTCATGTAAGTGAACATGGCACTGACATTTGTTCTCTGGCAAAGTCACTGGTTCCCTCTGTGTTGGCAGAATTACTCTATCACGTATGATATCCTGTGTTCAATTTTTCAGCAATTGTCATTAATAGTATCTATGCCTATGTCACATGTCTAGTGATACCTCTACCCATCACACTGGAAGAGCATGATATCCTTAGAAGAAACTTCCTCTCTAAACCCTTGAAAAGATGTTCCTGACACAGTCAGTAGAATCAGAAGACATCAGATAATTAGAGTAGGAATTCACCTCCACAATTTAGTCACAGTACATCCTCACCCCTCTCAGTCTGAAGGATTTAAGAATTGAAAAGCCTGCTTTTTTCCAACTCTATTAGTCCTTGACCATGTAATTTCCATCTCCTGGAGTGGCCACTGACAGCTTTTCAACACAAAGTATGTTAAGCAATCATCAACCTGTTTAAGTTTGACTGGTGAACACTGTCACTGAATATTAACAAGAATTAGACATAATTAATTTTGCCCAGGGGCAGGTAACATTCCTTATCACAATTCCCTTAGCCCCCTCCCCCGTTTTTAAGTGTGACTTCCACCATAAATCAAACACACAGCAAATTCCTACAAGTGAAGGGTTCAGAGCTCTCCCCTTTGCCTTCAGGGAAGGAGGAGGCTGGGAAAGCACAGATGTGTTTCCTGAGGATCAGACACACTGTACCCAAACACTGAAGAGACACGGTAGTCCTCTGAACTCCTGTGAAATCCTGGAGCTCAAGGCACAGTGCACTAGTGAATTCCATGGATTGTGCAATATTTGCTTGAGGATGTGTCTCCAGAGGACGGATCTGCCTCCAGAGGACGGATCTGCCTCCAGAGGACGGATCTGCCTCCAGAGGACGGATCTGCCTCCAGAGGACGGATCTGCCTCCAGAGGACGGATCTGCCTCCAGAGGACGGATCTGCCTCCAGAGGACGGATCTGCCTCCAGAGGACGGATCTGCCTCCAGAGGACGGATCTGCCTCCAGAGGACGGATCTGCCTCCAGAGGACGGATCTGCCTCCAGAGGACGGATCTGCCTCCAGAGGACGGATCTGCCTCCAGAGGATGGATGTGTCACTGGTTCCTGCAGGAGGAACTGTCAGACCCTTCCCTCATTCATCAACTTGCAATTTTCACACCTTCCAGTGGCTGATCTGCCAAACGGATCAGCCACTCATCTAATGGATATAAGCCACTAATATCCACAGATTGCTCAAAACACTTGTCAGGCAGCTCCTTCAGTATTACTGAAGTGCTGTTCAATTGTGTTCAGTGATCATTTCACCACTGAACTGACATTTCAACAGGACAGTGGCTTGTGCAGTGCAGACTTTTTGACTTTCTTCAGTTGTTTGTTAGATCAAGTGTCCAATCTATCCAAATCAAACACAGAAATGCTTTTGAAAGATTGCATTTCTCTCCAGAGATCAGGTTGGGATCAGATCAGCTACAAAGCTACTGGTATTCAGATCTGAAACTTTTCAACTGAAGATAATCCTTGTCTTTGACAGAACAAATTAAGTACAACAAATTGTTTATATATATCTATATATTTATCTCCCAAGGTTGGCAGGTATCCCCCCCAAATCATTCTGATGAAACCTGTGCCAAACAAATACTGCCCTTCCTTTGTCCTCCTGCAAATTGCTGCACCTCAGGCAAATGTGGAGATGGGTAACTAAAAAACTTCACATTGTATTTTTTTAACCTTCCATTAGCAAGTGTAAATGTTTTTTGTATGTCCCCAATTACGTACAAGGCGACAGAAATTCACTTGAGGAAATATTTCAATGCACACTGAATAGAATTGCATTCCAGAAGCTTGGATTCTTAGTGTCTATTTCTGTTATCTCATGTGAAGAACTCTGCAGGAAAGAACACACTCAGTAGTATTTGAGATTCTGCTTTCAAGAATTCCATCATTAAAGGGAATTATTTATCTGCTATTTTCTACAACTTCCTAAAGCCATATAGTTTATATCACACACTGATATTATTTAGACTGAGAAGGACTATTTTCAACATCAAAATTGTGTAGTCATCTCAATTTAGTCCACTTACTTAGTCCCTTTAAACTCACATTAAAAGAATATTTAAATCCATAGAGAAAGAATTTTAAATGCAAAAACTGTGACAAATACATTGTTACAAATGTACAACAAAAGCTTAGCCAGCCATGAACATATGCATTATTTGTCTCCCTTAGCTTAACTATGTAACTTAATAAACACAAAACTGGCATCAAAAATAAGGAAAACATTGTGTGTGAATGTTGTTGAAAGATGGGTAACAGTAAACAAATCTAAGTAAAGCAAGAAAAAGGATAATTGGAAATATTAAAAGACAGCAGACTTCAAAAGTGTTGCTAATGGTATGTTGCTACTGGAAATTATCAGCTCTGTTTTTAAGGAAATATTTCATGGTTTTGTAATATCTATATATCAGGAATTCAGACAAGAAATTTTGAATGAAATTTATTCTATCTTGGTAATGTCAGAAGGTGGAAGACAGTAAAAAAATAAAATAGAAAATCCACAAAATCAAATATGCAAAAAACCAATATTAACATTTAGATATTAATAACAAATATTAGTTTTCATTAAGAACTTGGAGGTACCATTAGGCAATATTTTTTATTTAACCCTGATGGGAAATTAAAACAACTTTTAATGAACTCTTGCAAAACAGTTGAACCAGTCAAACTATGCAGCTCCCTGAGCACAGATAAGCAGGGTGTGGAAAATATAAAATTACTGATCTCCTGAGGGCCATCAGGAGCATGAAGAGCTGTGACAAACCTTTAGCAAGCAGAGGACACAGCTCTGGGGTTAATGGCAGACCAAGTCTAAACCACAAAAGTCATAGAGCTCTGCTAACTAGGCAATCAATTAAGCCCTGATTTCTGAATTTACACATAAATTTACAGAAAATACAACTCCCAGAGATATTCCCCTTCTTTAAAAAGGTATATATATATAAAGATGTGCAAAACCTATACACAGAGCCTCATGCCCAGTCCAGTCACACCAACTTTGGCCTGGACATACCACCAACAGGTAATTTTAGGATACATCCAATTCACCCTCAAAACGAGCACGAGAGAAATCAAAAAATCTGGTTGAATTTCCAGCATTCCTTGAATATTAGAGGACTGAACTATTTTCCAACCTAAGATCAGCCACTGTGTGAAAATGGAGAGCGACATTCCTCCTAGCTGGAAGAAGGCCTGTTTATATTTAGTTTCCACGGAACTGTCATGTTGAAAGAACATTTATTCCCCCAGACGTGAACAGCTCCCCACCTCGAACGATCTGTTCAGCTTTTCAAAGGAGGGTATGATAATTTTTTTTGACAGAGCACTAAATAACCTGGAGAAGTCAGTGCATCAGCAGCACGGGACTGTTATTGCCTCTGACACCTGACTCTGGCAGAGGCATTCCATACAATTTAATCAGGAATAACTAACCCACCCTTCTACTGACTACAGCTGACAGTCAGCTCTGCCAGCTGGATCCATCATCTCCACACAGCTTGGGGATGGAACCGTGGCACCACATTGGAAAGAAGATCAGCAGCATTGTGACACTGGATTTGTACAGCCAGAGCGACGTGAGTGGTGAGGTACGAGCCAAACCCATCAGAGAACTTAAATTGCCGTGGAAAAAGTAGTAACTGAGGCTACAAAACCCAGCAGGTTTGTAGACCAGGACTGATTTCAAAGAGTTAGCTTGAAAAGCCACCCTGCTGCCTGATTAGAGACCCTGTGAGCAACTTCCCCTGTGCAAAAGGCACAGAGTGATGAGAGCATGTGACAGCACAGCCTTCTGTTTACAGGGATTTTCTGCACTGAATTCATTAAGATTACACAAAACAAACAAAAAAAAAATCAACTTTTTTTTTTATTTCAAACAATTCACTCTGAAAACTCTTTTCCAGCACCTCAGTTACTAAAACAAAGAACTAAAATGTACTCTAGAAGTATTTAGAAACATATTCTAAAATGTATTTAAGTTTAAATGACACACAAAGAAAGCATTCCCCAACAGGCAACATGTTCTTGTAGGTTGGTAGCTCTTTAGTCACTCTATCAGTTGGCTATTTCCAGGAACAGGACAAACCCTTCCAAATTACACCAGCAGACCCCTGGGATAACATGCACAGGCAGATCCACAAGGTGATGCACAAATGGGAGTGACATCATGCAAAAATTACTGTGCTGGTCTTTGGACTGCTTTATTCCTGCAAAGAGAACCGTCAGAACTCATTCCTATATCTGCACCCATCCTCATAGCACATCTCTTACCCATGTTTTTCCTCTAGTCCATGGGTTATACTCTGAACCATTATCCCAGAGAACTGAGAGCTGACACATTTGACAGAAGCAGAGTGTGACTCTGCCATGTTTTCAGTGGACTTCAGGGGGGGAAATGATTGGCAACTCCATTAACATGCTACATTCCAGTGCTCCCAGGCTCCCAAGCTGTTTTGTTAATTTAGGCATCATTCAGCCTGAATAAAGTTGGAAGCCAATATAATTTCTAATATTGTTAAAGAAAGTTAAAGAAAGAAGTAGACATTTCCACCAATGCTAGAAAATTCCAGCATTCCACTTAGCTACCTAAAATCAGACAGTTACAAATACTCTCCACAGGTATCTCCTGTTACAGAAGGGGAAAAAAGACTCTTCAAAAATGCTACTGGGATTACAAGGGACAGAGCACTCAGAGGAGCTCCTCCCCACGTGCTTTGCACGATATCAGAGCTGGACTCAGAGCCCTGGTGCCACTACCACAGTTTTAAATATTTGATTTTAAATATTATATCACATAGATAACATGTTTCTGGCATACACTGGTTGAAGACATAGATTAACATGATTAAAATCTATTAAAAATAGAGCAAAGATATGATTCTATTGTATTTCTATCTAATGCCTGACATGGCTTGTGACACGAGGGTTATCAAGAAAGAGAGGAACTAAACTTTGCTTTTCTCTCTCTGTTGCAGAAAACTGATTAACAGCTACAAAAGAGAAAAAGATCAGTTATTCCAACACAAGCAGAATATTGTCTCTTCCTCATGGAAGCACCTGGCTGTCACTCCCACTGGCACCTATGGAAAGCCCCCTTTGTGCCACCACCTGTAGGTCCCAGGCTGCCAGCACCAGGAGCTGCAGCACTGTGCTGGGACAATCACAAACATCAAAGGGAGCTCAAGTTAAAAGCCTGCCAGCTACAGGGTGATAGCTCCCATTAAATAAGGAATTTTTCCACGGCCATTTAGAATCCTGTAATGGCTCACAGGGGGATTAACAGAACAAGAGCAAAAAAGGTATCCAGTTAGAGGTCTCTCTGATTTACTGGACTTTTCAGTGAGGTTCATAAGAAAATTGTTCTGTGCAGAAGATCACAGAGCAGCTTAAGTCAAGATAAAAGGAAAACCTGAGAGAACATTTCCTTTTCAAAGGCAGGCAGCTGTATGTGGCAAGTGGAGCACAAGTCTGGGTATTACACTGTAATCACATTAACTGTCGGATGCAGAAAACCTTTTTTGCAGGTGCAGCTTTTACATTTTCTCCTTTGGATCCTTATAGTTTTTCATCATCAATAGTATGTAATAATCAGATGTTGCAATAGGAATAATGTTTTGAAGAGTCATTGCAAAGGGTAAACATTTAGAAAAGGCCCACATGTTACATATTCAGCATGTCATCACAAAACACACATAAATGCAATATAAACTAGTATATTATCAGATAGGCTTCCAATCAACTCTTGAGTTTAATATTACAACACTATCTTTTTTTGGTACAAGAAGGGGTGCATTCATTGTGCCTTATGATTTTCACATCAGTATTTTTTGGTGTGTAACTTTGATCATTTAAGCTTAAAACTAAACACACATTAGAAGGAAATACTACTTACAGAGAGTATGAAATAGTGTAATTAAAGAAAAATTGCTGCAGACAGGAAAAGGACTGCACTTGGTCCCAGTAGCTACAAGTCATCTCTGCTTAGATCTAAAAATCACTGATACAATTCAAGTCCAGGTGATTTCACTAAATTTCAAAAAAACCCCCAAACCTGTTATCAGAAATGCAAACTAAACTTCTGACACCCAACTAATTCTGTCCCCTTCAATGTGAGGCACAGAAGCAGATCCCAGGGGCTGGCACAGCAGCAGGGATTGTGTGTCCAGTTAATCATCACTTCCAACTGAAACACAACAGCACTACAGGACCAACAGAGACCTTCAAGGTCTCATTCAACTGGTTTTGGATGGAAAAAAAAAAAAGCTCAGATCTGTTGAATTTTGTTCTGGTAAGGTTTGTATGCAGGAAAGGAAAATAAAGTTCTACCACAGGACAGTCATTTCACAGACTTTAAGGGAGAAACAGATAAACAACTGAACGAAAATTCCACGGATCTAGTATATCAATATCCACACTAAGGTCCATTTCATCAACACACACTTTTGCACTTGTGCCTTTCAGTGCTAATAAGTAAAGAAAGAACCAACATATCTTTCATTCAACAACATTTTCTCCTGAGCTGCAGAGGAGAAGCTGCCACTGTAACAGGAAGGACTAAAATGCATTCTGGCACACCGGGGTGGGTACCAGCCTGTTTTAAAGGCACCTGAAACTGTGGCATGTTATGTGAGTCTGAAAACATCTGCTGACGTGGACACAGGAGACTGAGACCTGCCCTGAGGCTACAGAAGTTTTCCTCAGTGCTTTATAAGGAATACTGCAAAATCTTTGGAAATAACTTTTGAGTGTTTGTAAACTGCTGCTCAGCGTGCTGAAACCACAGCTTTTTAAAGTGCTTCAAATTTTCTCAGTTACAAAACTCTTCTGAATCAATGAAAAACAGTTATTGCATCTTGATTTGACCCTTTTACACTGTTTTGTTTTATCTCAACCATTCCTACTTTATTTCGCTCCATAATTGTGAATATAAACAGCTCTAATCTATTTAATGAGTCATCATTGTGTTATTTTTCAAGTTAATTCTGTGTTTTTCCAGTTCTCCAGGAGATTTTCCTGTAGGCTACAGAACACTGAATGTTCTAACACCAGATAAGTGAAGCAATAATTGAATATTAGTCTAAATGCTTGTGGGCAGGGTACTTAGGGACATGAAAAAAAAGAATCTATGAGCAAAAAAGATGAAAAATGTTTTATCATTGTGCAAAGCCAGAAAAAAAAACAAAAACATTAAAATGGCTACTAATGGGAAAGGATTTTTTGGAGGGGGTTAGTGCAGCCATTTAAATTGAATTTCACTCATCTCTGATACTTCCCCTACTAGTATGTGTGTTTTCCAATTCTCCAAAACAGTGCAATAAGAGGCTGGTTCACAGACACTCCATTCAAGGATGTGCATGAAAAAAATTGATCAGATCTCTAAATCCCAGAGATTTAGTCCTCAGTCCTGCAGTAAAGTACAGCTGGGAAAACCTGGGGCTCAGGTGAAGCCTGTGACAGTTAATGAAGCTCCTCAAACTTCTTTATTAGTATGGCTTTCAAAGTACCAATTTCACATTAGACTGAAAATTTGGCACTGTGCTCTAGGATTTAATTCCATATTCAAAAGCATTTAGTAATAAACTAAGTATTACTCTTCCCTTTCAAAATATTGGTGACTAATTAATGCTCACAGTTTGGATTCAGCCAGCAGGGAAATGAACACAGCTAAATGCAATCTTTCAAATTAACAGGCCATCTCTATAAACTATAAAATCATTCCTTAAACAGAACTACTGTTTTATTACTACTGGGATCTTAGGTTCATTATGTTCTCATAATGCTCTCAAACATATCTATTAATCTGCATAATCACAACTGGCAAGAATTAATTTCAAACAGATGCAATAAGTTGCTTATTCATTCTTGATTTCAGCAACAATTTTCACTACGGATATTTATACTTCAGAGAACATTTCCAATGCATAATGAAAAACTATGCCTTATTCCTGACATCACAAGTGTAGTTCCTTACACAAATATCAAATACAACTTAAAAAAATTAAGTGAACTAGGCAGCTCTCCAAGCCCCAAAGCCCACAAAACTCAGTGTTTCCACTGAATTGACATTAAAAAAAAAAAAAAGTCTTAAAATTCTCTAAGCTTAGAGGTTCAAGTTTTCAGAGAAGTTTCCCTCTGAAGTGTCCACGTTATTTTCCTACCCACACACACAGCAGTGCATCCTTTAAAGTTGAAGTGAATCATCCTTTGCTCTTATAGCAGCAGGATTGTAAATTCTGACGTGTTTGCATGACAATGAATGAAATCCTGCTATTCTCACGGGGAATTTTTACAGTCCAGGTCTCAGCTGAGAAAAGATGCTTTTTTGGGGGGTTGAAGGGGGTTTGTGGTTTTTTTTTTTCCAACCCTGATTTCAGTTTAGCTGAGCCAAGCTCAGAAACAGCCGCAGGAAAAAGTGAAAAGCTTGGAATGCCTGAGGTCATTCTCATGTGAGCTGCAAAACACTTTGTGTCCAAAGCTCCATATTGTGTTATTCCCTAATTTCCTCCTCAAATCAAGGACAAATACCAGGAGCATTCCAGCTTTTCTTTCTCCTCCCTTGCCTCTCTCCCCACCCTTACCAAAATGCATTTATTTATATCTATTCCACACTAGGCACTTGTGCTGGTACAGGAATTGAAGCACAATGACAGTGGGATGGATGAAAGGTGCTGTACAAACCCTTGATGTCTATGGACATATAAAGGGTTTTGAACACAACATTTAAAGGGGAAGAGAGTGGACAAGGGAAATATGTTCACACTGGCAGTATCCAAGTGAAACTCAGGCTATTTGTGTCCAAATCCAACTTACTTTTGCCAGTTTTGATAGGGCCACTTGCACAGTCAAATACTTATGGACACTTACTAACAAACCATCAGTAAATGATAACACTGCAAAGACAGAATTTAGCTGAAAAGGCAATATAACTCTCCCCCTTTAGTGCACAAAAATAAAAACCACATGTTGTCGTTGTGAGAAAAATGTGAATATCGACTTCAAAACCCACCACAACCTGATAGCTCTCCTGCCTGAACTCTTTCCATCACTCTGAACACTCCAGACAAATCGTTTCTGTCTTGGCATTCTTTCTGCTTTACTTTCTGGGCTGAGAAAAGCCCCCGGCGTTTTTGCAGGATGCTCTTTTCCAGAGGCCCAACTGAATTAGTTCCTGTTATTGGCAATGTTTCCACGATGTGAACCGTGGTTGGGAGTTAACCAAGGTCTTGTAATGAGAATATTTTTTTCTGTGTAGTCTACTTGCCTAGTTATTATTTCAGCACGTCAGTTTGCATTGAGGAGAAAATATAAGGCAATAAGGATACACTGAAACAAGGAACCGAGTAACGGGGTGGGGGAAAGAAGTCAGAGCTGAAAAATGAACATATAATTACTGACTGCAAAAGGATCAAGCAGGGATTACTTTTCTACTCCTCCCTCCCCCCATATTTCAATTCATGACTAAAAAAAAAAAAAACCCAAACAAGTAAATATTAGGTGCTGTATCTGTATGACAGAGATATGTTAATCCTTAGTTAATCCTTGCCATCGCCTGCAAACAGTTTAATGAATTGATAAAACAATAATAGAGTTCCTAGAGCATCTTCTGTAACACAGACTTCAGAAGTGGCTCATAAATATTGAAAAGCTTTACATTTACACTGATAGCTAGGAAAAAACAAATCAAAAAAATCCATTTAGCATCAGTCCAGAGGATCAGAACCAGATTCTTCACCTCCTGACACAAAACAGAATGTGACACACAAATCAGTTTGTGACTGATTTAAACAGAAAATCCAGGTGTTTCTTGCAAAGCTGTATCAGTATTGTGTGGTGCTGTTGGTTGTTGTCTACCCTGATCCCACCAGCTATTTCTGCAGTCTGTCAATTCAACCCCTCCTTTTATGAGCTGTATAAAATTAGCAAAGTTGAACCATGATCAAAGTTGAAGCCATAGCTATACATGCCCTTTTAATTTTCCTCTGACGGTTTAGTGTACATAACTTGTGCTATTTCCTAAATTTAGTTTCAAATTTTGAAGGATTTTTGCTTTAGCTATTGCCTTCACCTCAATTTTACAGTTCCTCATAGATATTTTCCCCCTTCTAGGTAAAGCACTTATGCATTTCTTTAAGTATCTATGCGTTTAATACTTAAATATTTAATTATTCTCATCTTTGTGTTTAGCAGTCTTTTTTGAATAACACCCTTGCTCAGGCCTGGTTTTTGGTTCTAGGGTCATAGTATAAATTTTGTTTTCACTATAGTAAATGTAATTGTATTATTGAATATACTTAGGACTATTGTTATTCTGCTACAGAAAACACAGCATATCAGAGAAACCACACATCACATATGTCAAAGTGCTTTAACAGTCATTCACTAACAACTTGGTCTCTTTCTTAAAAAACAATAAATATGCATTTCATACATTCAAAGCCACTTCCCCTCCTTTCCAAGGGCACAGATGTAGCTGTAACAAGCAATCACGTGGTACTGGCAAAGGTTTATTCCAAACCTCACACAAAGCAATCAGCTCCAGCTCTCCCAAAAAAAAAAAAAAGAAAGAAAAATCATTCTGTTCAATGCAAAATGAACTGAGGTCAGAGGGAAGATGACACTTCCACTATAATAAATAAATCATTACTCTTATTAGATTTCTCTTTACAGGAGACAGAAGGCATACATAATCTGGCACATTCTTTGAATGCTGTACCAAGAGGCCTTCCCAGTTGTCAGTCAGGGTACAAAACAGCTCTCCAGAGACATTACAGAAGGTAAATTGTTTAATAATTTATCAGCTGCTGCTGATATGAGGGACTTCAGCACACTGAGTCTTGTTTTTACTTCTTGCTGCTGAGCAGCTTTTATCTGTTCTTGAGCTGGGACAGTCCTCATCTGCCATCACTTCTATGACTAAATTAGCTAAACTAAACAGGATCACCTCACTCTTGATGAGCATCTTAAATGGGATCTGAACAAATGCCTGCAATTTAAAAACTGAGCTGCCAAAGGTATGAACAGACCGACAGGCAGGTGGGTATTTGGGGTGTTTTGGAAGGGACAGGACAAACTCTTCTCCTACAGTGAGAGCTCAGGAAGCTCACTCCCAAAATTAACAAGCTGGCAGGGGACTTCAAACTGCTGGAATATTCTCTTTCAACTTTAATCTTAGCAGAAGAATCCACTAGGGAATAACCACAGGGCATCATCCCCCAACATTAATAAGCACACCAGGCCACACATGCATAGAGATTGCAGTTGCTATAAACAATAGATATGAATTTCCTGTCAGCTCCTTATGAGATCCTCAAGTCCATCTTCCCTGCAAGCTACAAAATGCCTTTTTCAATGAGTTGACAGCAAGATATACAAGAGTCATTCATCTTTGAACTGAGTCTGGAACTGCTCAATTCCATTTTTTTTCCAGCTGTATAAAAGAGACTGATCTTTCCTGCATTTTTAGGTTACTGTTCTGTACAGTCAGCACTCGTGACTCTGGTCCTCAATGTTCTTGGTCTCCAGAGTCAAGGCAATGAGACTTGGGAGCTCCTTTACAAACTTTTTATGCACAAAGCTGAAAAGAACTGTTTTATCTCAAACTTCCCTTGTAAAGGAGCTCCCAAGTCTCATTGCCTTGACTCTGGAGACCAAGAACATTGAGGACCAGAGCCACCAGTGCTGACTTATAGTAAACTCGTAGCTCATATAGGATATAAATTAATGAATTTGTCTACTAAAAGTTTAAATTTAAACTAGTATAATTTGTTAGTCTTCCACTCTCTCCAGTAACCTGGATTCTCCAATAAAACATGTGCATCTTGTTATTCCTGTTACTCCCAAGAGATGTTCACCTGCAACACTGCCCTGATGCTGCAGCTGAGGAAGGAATTGTAGCTCTTTGCTGAGTTCATGGTGGATCCAGGTCAGCTGCAGCCTTCCTACACTAACATCCCACAGAAGCTTTAAGAACAGTAAAGAAAGGGGAAGGCAGGTGCCCAGAGTTTTCAGTTTCATACTCAAGGTCCAAAATATCCAGCTTCTTATACAACTCTCAGTAGGTAACTTCCATCACAGTTGACATTTTAGTTCCCTAGAAGTTCAGAGAATTGGAAGACCTCCCAAACAAGATGAAAAAAGTTGAATGAATTTTGACCATGGTGTCTACTAAATGCAGTATCAAAAAAAAAAAAGGAGCATAGGACTTCCTGAATATTCACCTGGAGCTTGGCAGTGATTGCTCTTTTAAAGATCATTTCCTTGATGCTGTCCCAGAATATGTCAGTACCTAAACTTAGCAGTCTTATTTTAAAAAAAGGGGGTTACTGTACATTCCCTACCTGGTTTGCAAGTAACTGTGACCATACTGGAATTAAGAAGCATCAAAGTGTCTTGTCCCACCTATACTGACAGCAAATGGCTTTCAATTTCCTATATATAAATCTTTGATTAAGTTGTTACATTAAATATTTGGATGTTTTTAAACTCAGGCATTAAGAGACCAAATAAATGTCTTATCACTGGAGTACTGGATTTCTCAGAACTGTGATGGTGGCACTTCACTAAAAGCCATTCTAGTTATTGTACAAATAACCCAGACACAAGATATCAACATCTGCCCTGACCTTCCACTTTATGAATAATAAGCATATCACTGTGCTCAGCAAAGCAGAACTTCATGGATTTATTGCCATGCCTTTGACTGTTCCTGTGCCCTCATGTTATGTAGAAAAAAAAAGAGACAAAGATCTGTTTAAGGAAACAAACTGCAACACATTAGGCTTATGATCCCATCTTTGGAAGTTAAGATCATCATTAGGTGACTGTTGTATAAGCACAACTAAAAGAGTTTTATTTGGTCAGATTTAAGCCTTCATTTCCAAAGTTTTAATGTAAAACAGCAATTATAGCATGATTAGACACCAAATACAAGTAAACACCTTACAGACAACATTTTTTAAATGGGAAAGCAGATATTTTAGGATTAATTTAATAAAGAAACCTCTAATTAGAGAAACAATAAATCTGCATGTATTCTCTCCACTATTCCAGCTGCTGTTTACTATCTCTGCCATGCCTTTCTATGCCCAAATAAGAAGGAGATTTAAATTCTAGTCAGTATAAGAATGTATTCAAAAAAACAAGAAAGAAGTTCTGTTTTCTGGCTAATTGTTGTGATTTGCAAGACTTCAAAAGCTGCACTTCTTATTTACCTCAGTTTTTCAGGAATGTAGATTGCTGATAGGTTCTTTTTCTCTAGAAAGCCTTTAAATTTCCAGCACTGCACTTTGGAAATCACCTCACATGTCTAATGGAGACAGGGAAAAGTGTTTACCAGCAGAGATGGCATCTCCTGGCTCGATCAGAAGAGAAGTAAAACAAAAGCATCAGCCCAAAGTAAAAGGACAGACACCAAAGTAATGCTAATCTGTGTCAGACTGAGCTCTTGAACATCTTGAAAATACATCACCAGCCTTCTGTTTGCCATTTTTGCTCTTCACTGCTAGCAAAAACATGTAAAAACGAGTTATAGGTAAGTGACAACATTCACTTAAGAGCAACACTTCAAGTTCTCTTTGGAAGGAACAAGGAAAGACACGTCTTTTATCAACTGTGTGACTGAGCCACAGTGTGATGGCTCACAGACAGTCAAAGCAAGGCAAACAGAAAACCCACTTGTGCACCTGGTAACGTGGCACAAACACAGAATACACCCAACACTGGAGCAGCAATTTAATTTCCTTGCTTTATCCCCTTCCCTTCTGTGCCTGGTTGTCCTTGTTTTATAGGCCTTTCCAGCCTTCACTCCTCCATGGAAATTCAATACACTGCAAGCCTTCCTCGATCTGTTTTTCATTCCCAACTCAGACATGAATGACCTGTTCTTTCACCTGCCCAACTCCAGCCCTCTGGCAGAAAACTCCATCTTTCTCTAACTTTTCTCTCGGCCTAGGAAATATTGCTGCTACATTCAATGGGAAGACTCTGCATTTCAGTGTGTAGACTGGCTATGGAGCTATTGACCAATGCTTAAAAAAAACATTAAAAGCAAGACCCCCCCAAAAAAACAACAACAACAACAAAAACAAAACAAAAAATTAAAGACTTGAAAATTTGTGCCTCTATTTCCCAGCCTCCTAATTTCTCACTACAAGTGTTTTGCTCTCCAGTTGCATTTTAAAGCCATTCCATCCAAGATAAACTATTTGTTGCAAAGTATGAACAAAACAAAGTGCTATAGCACATAGCATGTGACTAATTTAAATTTTAAAGACTGTATCTTCTATAAACAAGAGTCTATTAGATATCTCCCCTTCTGCCTCTAAGAAAAGATTTCAGGACAGTCAACTTCTGGACATCATGTGATATTTTAAGAACTGAGGTTTTTCAGTATACATTAGTGTAACTGCTCAGCCCCTAGGTTTGCTGCTAAATAAATACTCCTGCCTATTAAAATTATTTCATCACTATCGATCCTCAACTTTCACTTCTCAGACTGTTATATTTTAGTACATTTGAAGTGTGAGTTCTGAAAACACAAGTCAGTACAGATGTGTTTAAACCACTTGAAAACACTCGAGAAGTTGCCAAAGTTCACACTCCTCAAATGTCACCTAAAGCACTAATTAAAATTCCTTTCCAGAGGGGTTGAAGAAACGTTGTTATACAATGGCACCTACCCCTGACTTGCTAAAAGTAGGGGATGGATTTCAACCTCTATAATCTAATGCTGACTGTGAGGTTACACAACAAAAAGGTAAAATGTGTAAAGATCACAAATAAATTGCTGAAGTTCAGAGTGGGTAAGTTGGATTGAAAACTGGCAGAACTTCTGGATTCAAAGGGTTGCACAAAGGTCAGTCAGTGGAGCAGCCAAGGGGGCTGCTCTGCAGCCAATATGGTTCACCTTTACCAAAGGCCTGATGGTAGGATCAGGAATATCTTAGCCAGTCTGGAAACACCAGAGTAGAAGGAGCAGTGGATAGATCTGATGGCTGTGCTGCCCTTCAAAGCCACTTTTGCAGGCTGGAGGAATGGGCAGACAGGAACCCTGTGAACTGAGAGATGTGGAAATACAAAGCACTGCACCAGAGAAAGAACAACCCCCTCCATCAGCATGTGAGTGACAAAGTCCCAAACCCTGGAGACGTTCAAATCCCAACCGGACACAGCACTGAACCACCTGCTCCAGCTGACCTGCTCCAAGCAGGGTGGTTGGACTGAACCACCTCCAGCAGTGCCTTCTAACCACAGCCCTTCTGATTAGACAGGCATTTAATGCTTTTGGACACAAGTGTGGGCACTACCACATTTTTTTCATTATAGTCCAATTGGATATAAAATATGGATTTTCTCTCTTTCACAGAAGTCCAACAAAAACCAGACTAGCTCATTTGTCACATCTGATATAGCACATCTTCAAGTTCAGCAACACGATCCTGCAGTTATTCAAGCAGCATATTATGTACCAGTGAGGCTTTTTCACGTGCATTTTAGAGAACATGAACAGGAAAACATTCCACTGCTAAACCATTTTTTCAGGGGTAAGTGAGAATGCAATTACACCTCTCTTTCCTGTTACTTCTATGAGGGCCCTCAGGGAGTCTCTTTGCTAAGAAACCCTGAGGCACATCCCTCCATTGAGCTCTGTCTGCATCTCTGCCTCCTGAAAGGGTCACACAACTTGTTCTTGCTGCTCCACCCAGCTCCTTGCATACAGGATACTACCTGCACAAAGGTGAAGCAATCTTGTTCCCCAAACACATAAAAAAAATAATTGGAAATATCCAAGAAAGATACCTTCCTTCAGAGAACACCCATGGTTTTATGTGGCAGTCAAGATCCATCTAACAGCAATGACTGACACCCACAGAAGATACAAACATAAACCTGTCTCTTCTTCATAATCTACAGTTTGACTTGTTGATTTGGCATTCTGTTCTCAGCTCACACTGTATCTGTGCCACATCTGAAAGTTGTCTCTTCTCCCTTATCCATTTTTTCCTCACAGCCCTAACCAGAGATGACCTCTTGTACCTTGACTACCTACCAATGGACAGGCAATTTATATTTACTTTAATCATTCTGCAAAGCTGGGATGCCCTGGTCTGTGTCCAAGAATAAACTGTAAGCAGAGCAGTGGCTGAACAGATATCACTTCTTTTAAAAGCATATTTAGGAAAAATGCAGACTTCTGATCCATTAAATGTGCATATAAATGAAACAAAACAGACTAATGAGATTAGGCAATGAAATTTTCATGAGAATAGCACATTCTGACTAGATTCCATGTGCTAATTAAGGTTACATTCTGAACCTATATGCTCCATCAATTTTATAGTGAATTAATTGTTTGGACAACTCGAGTATTTCTCATACATACTCCATGGTACGTGTCCGAAATGCAGACTTTAAAGTCAGCAGGGACTTTGAATAACTAAGCTTAAAGAACTGGCTGCCTCTGTCCTACCCCTAAAATTCACAGCCACCTCAATTCCCATCCCAGCAGTGCTCCTTTTTAAACCCCTCATGTCCAAGGTATGGGGGTCCATCCCTATCCCAGGGATGGGACACGAGCACAGGGTTCATACTCAGCCCGGGGTATTTGCGTAGTTCCACCAGTTATTCGGATTGTTACAAACTGAGAAGTGTTTGAAACAAGTAGAAAAAAAGCAATTTTGTGCCATCACACAAAAGACAAGAACAGGCTTTTTACGTCAGTCCTTTGACCTGAGCAACCTTCCTTTGCTCATTTCTGCTGCGCTCTGCACGCAAGCCCTGGAATTCAGGCAACTTGGGCCTCTGACAGGAAGAATAAACTTGCACAACTACTCAGGGCTGTGTTTCCCTGGAGGAGGCAATTTGATGCAATTTGTTAACAGCCAGAAGAGTGCTTTAATGGACAATTTACTTCAAATGACTGCAGCTGTTTTCAAATAAAGGAACAGAGCCAAAGCATTAAAAGCGGTTCTACTCACGCCAATATAATTCTCAATGATTAATGAACAAAATATAACCTTTGCTATTTCCCCCTTTTACTCAAAAGCAATAAAAGTAATTAAAAGTCTTTCTCTCACTTCTGTGATTTGCTATAGCTGATGTTCAATTGACACCCAACTGCTTGGGGAAAATACACGTACACATTTAGAACTTATTGCTTAAATCTTAGATGCAAAGCCAGACATTTCCACTTCAGTCATAGCTCAAAAAACATCACTGAAAACTTCTCTGAAATTCCACCAAAACCAACCCCACACCCAGAACCCAGCAGAAAACCCCCCAAACAACCAATCGCAGAAAACCCCCACAACAACAGCAGAAAAACCCCCCAGAAACCAACAGCAGAAAACCCCCAGAACGACCAACCACAGGCACAGAAAATACCCCAGAACACACCCACACGAGCCCAGAAAAAGCCCCAGAAGCCAACCACACAGGCCAGAAAAACGCCCAGAAACCAGACACACGCTCAGAAACCCCCAGTAAACACCCACCACCAGAAAACCCCCCAAAACCAACCCCACACCCAGAAAACCCCCCAAACCAACCAACCAATCAAACAAAAAAACAAGCAACACAAAAAACCAAGCAAGATAAACTAAATGGGGGAAAAAAAGAAATCAAAAAAAAAAACCACACCAAGAAAAAAATCCCAAAACACATACAAACAAAAATCCCATACCAAAACCCTAATCTGGTCCTAGTAGAGCTCTTACACTCCCATTGCAAAGTCTCACATGTGATACTTGGCTATGGTACAATATGGTTGGAGCATACAAAATAAAAGTAAAATAAATGGTGCCATGTGAATATACTATAAAGCTCAGATCATTTGTTTTGAAGACCTTTCTTTGCCTTCATAATTTCTCTTTGTTGAAAAGTTAAGAATGATAATGTTATTTAACAGCAAATGCAGAGAGGTCAGAACTGGAGGATCTCATCATTCCACAGGGAGTATTTGATAGTTCGAGTTAGTGAAAGAAGCAGATGTGGCTAAACACAGAAGACACAGGGAACCACTGGATTTGAAAGTTATTCCCACACACACACACACCATGCAATCCCACCCTTCAATCCAGTTTTAGTCACCCCTTGGAATATTTAGGTATATTAATCTGCAACCACAGAAGAGACAATTCAGCTTGCTATTCTCTTTAAAGGTTCCAACTACAGTTTTCACTATTTCTCCTCTTGGAAAGCTCTTGTGTACTGGAGCAGCCTCACTGCACGTGTTTATACTTTCCCAGGACTGGCAACTCTGGGATCAGGGGCTCTTTGGTAGTACCAAAACATTTGGTGTCCTTGAATTTTGTCTTCACCTGATCAAATACCTGCCCAGCATTTAACAGAGAGGTTGATTAGGCACATAATTAATTCTCACTTTTACCCACAAATTTATTTTCAGATGTTCCCAGTATTGCAGGAAGTAGAATACACATGGCAGTGTGCCTGAAAAATGGGAGCTGTGAGACTGGAGTGTCATTTTTGTTGACTACTGTCACTCCTCAATCAAACTCAAGAACTTCCATTGGGCTTATGAATTAATTTGAAGAAAGGTGCTTTTTTTTCTTATTATTTATTATGCTTATTACTGACTTCCCACCAGGATACCTTTTTTAAAATTCCAAAAACAATCCACCTGGAGGCGCTCAGAAGAAAAATTGCCTTTCAAATGCATTAAGTACAGCAAAACACTGCTCAATCACAGTTTATAAATCCCTGTGCACAGTACAAGGATATAATCTGGCTTCAGGCACGCAGGAAATCATTGCCCACAACAGCACAACCCCCGAAGCTCAGTGCTCTGGCCATCTGTTCAAAGCACTGCTTTCAACTCTTCAAATTTGTGATGGTCAGGCAGTTATAAGGGGCCAGTTAACACTGGTTTTTTTAGTGAAAAGTGCCAGTCAATTTGTAGTTAAATGCTAAAATAATAATAATAATAATAAAAAGCCATAGTTAATAAATCCTGTCCTGTCACAATCAGGAGGACCTTGAACCTTGAATAAAAGAACCAAGCAGAACCTAACCAGCTTCTGTGGAAGTAGATTTGTCCACATTACACTGCATCTAGTTGGGTAACTGCATAGCAGCCACTAACACCCCAGACACATCAAATTTACATCAGATAAAGACTTCTCTCTTTAGTATTATATAAACACAAAGTTGTTGGTCTGAAAGCATCTCTGAACATTTACACTTAACGTAAAATACCCTAAATGCATGATCCTTAAAGCAACAGGCAGCATCGGGTGACACTCCATGAGCCACTCACAGTTACAGAAAGAACTATTGGCTCCACTCTCTATTTCAGAAGAGAAATTTCCAGGTTATTAAGCAAATTCAATGTTATAGCAAAGCTAAAACCCATCTAAGAGTTCAGTTTCCATTTCAAAGTATTCATAGTTTTGATCCACTTGTAGAATAATAAAAACACTCTGCTTGAAAGTTGGAGAAATAGTTATTATCTCACTGTCTCACGCTACTTCCAGAAATTAAAGGCTTTTACAAAGTGCAATAATCTGATTACTCAGTAAAAACACAGGCCTTGGGATTCAGCAAGTCTTTCTCCAAAAGCTCCATCAGCTGGCCATGGTTTAAAGTCATATTTCCTAAGGAAATACCAGCTACTGCCTCTCTCCCCACTATTCAGTGCTGAGTTTGCCAATTCCAAAATTCAGCACGTGGACAGAGGTTTTAGGGGTATGAAATCTGTGCAAAACAGAAACCTGTGAAGGGAAAAGGCCTTACAGTTTTTCAGCCAGCAGTAAATCCACAGCTCAGTATTCTCATAATTTGAAGGAGCAAGGTTTAGGACACAACTGTCATAACTCGAGGATCATTTCTTTCCTTACTCTTTGGAGGTTCATTTTTCCCATAGAATTTATTAATTTCCTCTTTTCAGCATTAATGCTACAAGAGAATTAACTGGTGCAGCATTTCTAGAGCAGCAGGAATTAGATGAAAACAATAATAAAAAACATTATCACATGAGATCTTCAGAAAAGTCCCCGGATCAAGTCAGCTTATTGATATCAGACACACTTTAAATAAGCATTCCAACTTCTATATAGTCATGGAAAGTATTTGTTCCAAATTGCAAAGTCACTGTCTACACGTTGTGTCCAAGTAAAATCAAAGAACACCAGGATACCTTCCAAAATCATCTTCCATCAAGAAGAAAGCAAACCAAAGTTAACTTGTCACAAAACAGAGCAGTCAGAACTGCATACACTCCCTAAAGAGCCAGGAAGGCATCACTAACAGCACCCCTTGTTCACAGGAGGAAAAAAGTAAAATAAATTCCTTATTTTTCACAAATGCAGACATTTGGTGGACCAATGGACTACCATATTTCAACCTGAATGATGAAACAACTTATCTCCACAATATTGTGGGGTTTTTGTCTTATAGCAAAAAAATAACACTCAGATGTCACTATTTGTGTCATAGAACTGACAGATTCACTTTGACCTGTACATTCAAATTAAGATTGGGTAAAAATGTGTAACTATTACCTGGGATGTGTTCAAAGTATCAGAGAACTCTGATGCTTCAATTCTCACAGTAGAGATGGATTTATACACATGCTCAACCCCCACAGAGTTTATTTGCAAAATATCAAGTACTTTACCAAACTGAAACTCTAAATTGTCTTTTCATCCTGTCATGAAAATCGTCACATCCAACATTTCCTACAATCAGATTCTCTCTTACTAGCTTAACCATATGCTTATTTTCCCCACTGTCACCTTTAACAGGATGATTTCATAGATAGTAGTTGGATACAAAAAAAAAAAAATCAGCTTAAGTTGTTCTTTAGACTGAATGAAAAACAACTGATCCAAGTTCAACAATGGCAGTGTAGGAAACACAGTGGTGGTTTTGCACTTTCCAATAATAAATCACTATATAAATCACTTTTTTTTTTTCAAACTTATCTGGCACAACAAATGGCTACGAATTAAATCAAACCCATATGGTAGAGGCTAAAGGGCAGAGCACAAGATGAATTTTATTATACAGAACCATATGCTGCACTCAAAGTCTGTGATGACTTCCCATTTCTCCACAGAAGATGACTACAAATCAGCCCTGGGGATGGCAGAGCTCTGCTAAACTCTACCATCCAATGATCTTGAGCACAGTTAATACTGTATATTCCTTTATGCCACAGCATCAGAGGGTGTAGTATCATCTGGGCTGTGCATCACCTGTGTACTGTCATGGACAGGCATTTTTAGTGCTGCCACTTCTTCAAGTGGCAGTTTGACAACACCTAAAGCAAAACTGGATAACCCATTCCAGGACCAGGGCTCCTTAGAGTTGCCCACATGGGTTGTAGAGCATTTATTCTACAATACTGGTCCTCAAGTAATATTAAGTATCAACCAATTCAGCTGGAATGCAAACAGATTTTCACCAATGAAACCAAAGCTGACACAACCTCAAAGCTTTGAGATTTCTGCTCCTGACAAGATAATAAAACAAAATCCTTACAACTGACAGCACTTGAGCTGGACCATTATCCACAATGCTATTATGAGGAATCTATCTCTGCCATTGCAACCAGCTGGCTCCAGGGAAGCACAACAAATGTAATAAAATCCAGGTCTTGTCTCTCTACTTCGTTGTTCTTGTCCTTCAATCATTTACCCGAACATGGGTTAACAATACTGGAAACATTAAAGCTTGGATCTAGAAAAGCCCCCCTCCACCCCCCACTGACCTTTATCCCTACCTTGCCAGCACTAATTCTTTTAGTCTTCCTATATGGAATCAAGGTTTTAATTACATGGCATCTTAAACCAAACAGTTGGATATCACAGCCCAGCCACCTTCCAGCAATCTCCATTCTATCAACAATCAAGTTTCAGGGCTTAGAGAACTAAGGATGCTCTCTTTTATCAACTGTATTTGTTTGCAAGTGCACTTGCACTAGGGAAAGTTGGATGAACTTTGAAAGCAAAAGACATAGTTCTTTTCCTACAGCTTCTTAAAGAAAAAAATTGAGAGGAAGAATATACTCCTTGTGAAGGGTTTTCTTAGGAAATTGTGTAACTGAATAGGCAGATTCCTTCATAATTTCAGAACACTTGATTTCAGTTTCTGTGTCTTTCACTCAAAAAACGTTCAGCTTCATGTGAAGAAGAAAGAGCTTGTGTTTGCTGCTCTGAGAAACTGCATGGATATCCAAGGTATTTTGAGAATTACTGTATTTTTAACCAGATCTCAGAAAATACTCAGCAATTGCTGGAAAACTGTTCAGTTGGAAATCCAGGTATTGTTACTGACTTTGCTCAGGAGCCACCAGCACTCCCCTGACTGTACCTCGTGTTACCTGCTTACTCTGGGACTGCTTGTACAGGAGGTACAAGTTTTGGAAGTGTTCCTTCTGCTGCAGCCAGCACCATGCCAAGGACACAGAAGTTCTCAGGAATTAGAGCCATGTACAGCAAATTAACAGCATCAGTGATCCCCTGGACTCTGCTGTACTCGTGTCCATGCCTCATTCAACCCTGAACATGGTCAAGGTATCAAAAAATCATCAGCAACCACATCCACCTTGAGGCTGAGCTAACCACCTGCACAGGGAGCCAGGAATGGTACAGTTAGGTTGAAGGAAGGGGTTTTATGGTGTCTTATTTTTTTGAAATGGTGCTCTAGTTTGGGAACCTCTGTCTCGACGACACCAGAAAACCTGTTAAAATTGAATATGGCAGCCACAACAAGGATTCATCTTATTCATGTCTTAATTTTCAAAGCTGCAAAGATCAGACTTTGGACAGCTTTCCTAAGCAACACTTAGAGGAACAAGCCAAGGGGTGGGTACAGCTTACAGAAAACATTCAAAATAACTTTACAGCAGCTTTACCAGGACCCAAGGTAACAAATCCAGTTACAGCAATAGGTTCACTAAGAAACATGAGCAAGCATTCAAGGGTTGAAGTAGAGCTTCACAGCTGTGTGCAGCTACAATGGTTACTGCCAACCAAACTAGGGCAAACATGACCATAATAAATATGCCCAGAAATGTCCATATACAGTTACAATTTTCATTACAGTCTATAATTCCAGGAAGTATGAAGTTTATGCCAAAAAGCAGGAAACTAGATCATAAAGCTTCTTTCTATAAGGAGATGTGAGTAATTCCCAATTATGGAAGACTTGCATTTCTTCAACTCAGATACAAAAAATCCCTTCCAACTTGGTTTTATCATACTAAGTTAAAGCAGCACTATAAACAGGTGAAAATAACTTTAAATTCACTGACTCCTAGAACCACACTAGCTTAGCACCAGTAAAGTTAGAGCAGACTTGGGAGAGAGATAGAGAGAAGAACAATCACCGAACAGGGAAACAAGGTTGGTGATGCACAACCCTGCCCTGAAGTACCCAGCTCTCATCCCCATCTTGTTCCTGGGAAGGGCTCACAGAGCTTTTCTCCAGTGAATTCTTTGACAGCTCCCAGGTATCATTGCTGTGGTGTTACTGAGTGACAGTGCATTCCCTTCCAAAATTTCTCTTCTTTTGACATCCCCCAAGCAGTCTTGAAAGGGCTGTTTGTAACCCAGACCTGATCTATTCTTCCACTGCCCAACAAACCCTTGACTTTTAACAAGAGGACCCGAGGAACGGGAGATGAAGGAAACACAGTCCAACATTCAACCTTTGGAGTTTGCTTCGCAACGGACAGATGTGAGAAAAAGGTGGAAAAGTAGTTCCAGATTCCTAATCACTTCAGTTAAAAAGAATTGAAACCTCCCCATCTCTTCCACCAAATCCTGGGCTTATATTTTCAAAGGGTAAATCCAAACATATACATGTCTTGTATCACCTTTTATTTTACTGCACGTCAGATACACTCTCCAGACCACAGAAGCAGCTTCACTGAACTCAAATGATCTAGACACTAATTGCCTACCCTGGGAACAAATACCTGAAGTGCTGCAGAACTTCTGTGTGTGCATTGATTATTTGTGGGTTGGAGATACTGTTATTGAGTTTATTTTTACGCCTTTTTAGTTTCGAGTTCATTTCACAGTTCTCTTTTGATATATTGATTTTGATGTCATTTAGAGACTACAAACTAAAGGTCTGGGACCAGACAGCTAAATATGATACCAATTATTTCGCTCCCTTTATGAAGCAGTTTTTAAGAAAATAAGCACTTCATTGTGAAAATAAGCTTTCCTTGCCCTCATCTCTATTGGTATCTCTAAGTGGCATTCACTTGAACCTAATTTTAGAACAATATCTCTATATAAGAGGTCCTTAACTTTAGCAAACAATTTTACTCTAAGTACGCAGAATATTGGCCAGAATCTCACAGAGAATCGATGTTGCTGCACAAAAGGAGCTGAAATTGTGTGTGCACGTGTATGTCTACATGATTGGGATTAAATGCTCCACTGCAAAGTAGTTCTCTTTCCTGCAGCTTGGTATTCCAGAGATTTAAAAAAACAACCACCAACACTCCACAATAAAACTGCTTTGATGTCAGGCAACCAGGTTACCTCTAAACAAAAAAGGAGAACTTACCCACAGCAGCCTGACACCACCCAGTGCAGCAGCAACACCAGCAACAAAAATGAGCCAGCTACGTGAGGGGAACATACTGAGTTGGGGAGGTAAAACTATTGCTGGGAATTAAACAAGTTATCCACAGTCAAGCCATTCCTGCTTCCTACACAGAGACTACAACACTAGAGGTATATGAACAATTACAGAACAACACAGAATCCTTTCCAATGGATTTCCAGTTTTAAGAAATAAAAATACTAAGGAGAAACAGAAATACAGGAGAGCTGACTGTTAAAATTGGAAATTCATGCTCGAACTGAAGCTGTTTTCAAAGAAGTATCGCAGTAATTTCTATTTTAATGGTATCTAAAAATACATTGTGTTTCCATTGGACAGTGCCACTGGGCACATCCTGTGAAAAACGTTTCACAGAAGTGCTCACAGCAGAGGTCGTACCTCAAGGTAAAGCATTTGCACTACCCATGGAAAAGGCACTTTCCAGAAGGAAGAAGTGAAGGTTATTTTGTTGCCCCCCCTCCCACCACCCCCCTCTTCTTGAGCCAGAGCCATTTACCATTTTTACTTCACTTGACCAGTTGTCACCATTGCCAACTGTTTGCTGAAGAACAGCTAATTTTATTTAGCTAAAGCAAACTCCTACAAGGCAAAACCCTCCCTGATTTTGGTGCAATCGAAGGAATCAGTAACAAGCTTTGATCTCTCAGCCTACCTATTATTTCCTGTCTCCATCCCTCAACTGTAGTGGGTTTTTTTGTGAGTTTGTGGCACTGCTACACACCGTGCCACACTGCCTCCCTAGTACCACATTTTACCCAGGAAATACTTGAAAAATGCCACAATAAGTATGTCCAAGAACCAGTTTAAGAAGGAAGGGAGACTGCATTGAGCAAATCATCTTCCTCCTCCTAAATTCAATTCCATCATCTCCTCTTAATTGGAATAAAATACAAAGATAATTTGACAAGCAACCGTCTTGGGAAGAACATTTATGCAAACAACAGAATTCATATATTTAAGGGTTTCTGTTCCTGGTTAAACAATTAGTAATGCAAATAGTGACAGGCAAGGGGTGGATATTCACCTTTCTAGACTTTCAAAATACTGTCCAATCTGCCAAAACATGAGCAAGCACAGAAAGAGGAACAAAAACCATCTTCCCAGTTCCTGTAATTCTTGACTCTGCCCTGAATCAGACAGTGCTTTGAGCACTTCAGAAGCACAGTAAAGATTATCATTCACCATTCAGGATTCTCAGAGCCTAATTGTTCCAACACAGTAAAATGCATCTGACAACAAAAGCTTCCCAGATTCTACAATGACTAAAATCAACATTACTAGAAAACAAACAAACAAACAAACCAACCAAAACTAAAACCACACCTTTAACCCTCTAGAACTTTCCCATGACTCCCAACACACTTCACACAGGTCACTGAGCAAGTAGCAGTAATCACCATATTTTATAGTTACCTTAGAGCTGTATGTCATCTTATTGCCTATGAAGAGTTAGTGACAGGTTTTATATTTTGTCTTTCACCTGTAATTAAGGGTAACAATTCTTCTAAAAAAACAACCAACATGCAAACAAACCTTTACCAATCTCAATGAACGAACAGATCATGCCCTAATGCAAAGTGTAGTAGCAAAGATACCTGCAAAGCACAGCTTTGTTTGTTCACTGCAATAAAGTGGAGTAGCAGACAAGTGTGCTGGCAATGGGGCAAAGTGCCCTGCTTATATTCCTGTACTCCAAGTTCTCTCAGGAGAGGCCTAAAAACTCAACAAACAGAAGATCACAATATACAAGTAAGCTTGTTCCAGTCCCCCCTGCAGGATCTGTGTGTTGCCAACCTGAACCCTCAATTACCCTAAGAATAATTTAGTAATCAGTTACCCTATCCAAAGGCAGGTGGTTTATTTTTGCCTACTTGAGAGCAGACTAGCAAGAATTGCCTGACTGGCAAGCAATGTCCCAAAGGCATTCTTATTTCATGCCAAGGACACATGCACCAATCCTACAAGAGTCCCAACCTAGAAAAGTTTGATTATACTGTTTTGAAATGCATAGAGGGGAAAAAAAAATATAACTTGATGTTGCACAATACTCCAACTTTTGGAGGTATTCTGCACTCTCAGGGTGGGGGAAGCAGGTATAAGCAATGATCCACAGCCTAAGCCCAGTCCAGCTCACCCTGGAGCAGCTCCCACACATCCAGCTGCATTTTTTTTCCCAAGGAGACTGTTGCTACAGAATCAAAAAAAATATAATTCACAAAGACCAGTGACTAAGCACACTGTTCCCAGACATTTTCAGCATCCATCCATAGAAAACTGCTCTGCCAATTGGCTCTCTTCAGTTGCAATAAAAGCCAGTAATGCAGAACTGGAAGTCAAAACGGCTCAAGAAAAGCAACTGCAGCTGCACATGTTCATGTTATGAGCCCTACCATTAACACCTGGGAAGTATTACACAGGAAATCCAGCAGAACACAACCATATTTTAAAATAGCTATATTCCATTTAGCAACACTACTAAAACCCATTCTAGCCATCCACTGCAAGACCTGGGGTTCCTCTTCCAAAGGAAGAATCAATCTGGCAGCTCAGTGCTCTCTCTTCCAAGACACATTCCTTCAGAAAACTGCAGGATTAAAGCCTGTCCATCCCTTCAACACAGAGGCTGGAAAAACACAAGATTCAGTGTTTCCATCGTTCCCACAGGTTCTGTCATGCAAGTATGACAAAATATATCTCTTCTCTGCAGTTTTCTCATTTAAGATTTCGTTTGTTTAATAAATCTTTCCTTGGAGGAGCAGTCTCACATCAGCACTGGATTTAGAATACTTTAAGTGAATTTATAAACCATGTTTCAGTAGCTGCTTTTACAGCAGGGATTTCAGAGGAGACCAGAGCAGACTAAAGGCACCCAGAATGGTGTTTTGTAACTGAGGTCATTCACTGATTCCCATGATCCAGGATCCCAATATCAGGCTGCACCTGATGTTCCTTCCCACCCAGGGGAAACCACACAAGCCAAGATCCCTCTTAAGCTCTTTTAGTACCATTTTAATACATATTGATGTACACACACACGCAGAGAAAATAACAAGTGTGGCTGCACCAGAACCAGAAAACTCACTGTTTGGAGTTTACTGCAGTTTCTTCAATCTTTGATAATTAAAAAAAAAAAAATAAAAATAGGAAAACACAGCAGTAGTAGGAAAATGTGCATTTATCCTGCTCAGCATCCAAATTCATAGTGACAGCATGGACTTTGCCACTTATTCCTAATGCTAATCTATGCACATACAAGGATTTACTAGTTATATCTGCAAAATAGTTAAACAAAAGTCCACAAAATAAAACATAGCCGGTAATTTATGTGTTGATTTTCATCTCTGTTTGTGTTGTCCTCTCACGATACATAATTTCAACTGTCAAATGCACCTTTTCAAATGTATTAGTGGAACATCCCTCAGTCCAGAGTCCATGCTTACTTCTTGCTGGGAGTCACAGCTGAGTAAACAGCCAAAATTGTATCAGGTCACTTTAACTAACCCATTTCAAGTCAATTGTGGTTCCTGTCTTTCAGTGCTGGGAAGAAAAAGCATTCATGGCTGAGTTTCAGAATATATAAATACTTATGTAAAGCAACGTTTTCAGCTCCAGGAGTGTGTTCATTAGGAGACAGTGAAGCATCTCCAGTAACTAAGACATGGGCTGTTCAAAATCTGAGCCATTTTAAGTTAATATTAAAAAAAAAGTAGACAGCAACATGCTATATGTCCTGGCTCTTAAGCACTGCATTGACCATAAAAACCATATTTAGCAGGAAAATTCTTCTCTCTCGTGGTTTGCTTGAAATTTGCTGTTTCTACAAGTGTTCCAGCTTGTTCTCACTCACTGTAACACCCTCAGGTTGAAATGCAAGTGGGGTGTGACTCTTCCATAAGCAAGTTTATTCATACATTTACCAAACTGACTGCAGTAATGTTGTGACTGTTCACATACTTTACAGCCTGAACACCAAAATGCTAAATAATTAAGAAAGATTCCAATGAATTAGAAACATTCAGAATGATTTGTAAAAACTATTTCAAAAATACATAATAAATAACTAAAATAATCAATGCAAATATTTGTTGATGCACTTAGTACCATCTTGATGCCTAAACCCCTTTGAAAAGACCAGTTTGAACTTTTTTTAACACCTTAACAAAATGCCTTTTCCAAACACAGGAATTACTTTACCCTTTCAAGGTATGAACTCGGGTTCTGCATTTCATTGGTGCTTGGACAGACTCAAATGCACCCTCTGTCCTTACACATCAAGCAAAGCATTGCAAGTCTCTGCAAAGTTTATTTCTCCTGACTGGTTGTTCTCTCATTCCTTGCATTGTGGCAACAGGACAATGGCACAGGAACCCACAGGATACCTTTGGAGCAGCCCTCAGCCCTTGGCTACTGGCTAACCACGGGACCCTGGCAAATCTCAGCTCCAGCATTTCCTAAATACCCTCAGTACACTGATCTAGAGGGAATTCCCAAAACACGGGAAATTTCCTCTAACACCAGTGAGCACTCGCCAGAGTGAGTGTTCAGACAGCTATGAGCACTTAAAAAAATAATCAAGGGATCACTGAAATCAATCATTTTTACACTCTCCATCTCATCTGCTGACAAAATTAGGAAAAGCAAAGCCTTTAAATTGCTGTTATGTACCAAAACCAATGAAGATGCACAAGACCCTGTATTGTGTTGCTGTAATTTCCTCATGCAGCAAGGGGAGGACAAATTGGGAAAAGCAAACTCTTTGTCATAGCCTGGATTCGTGCTCAGAGGAAAACCACTCAGGGTGAGACTGAATTCATGTGATAACAAACTTGTACTTTCCTTTGTTCCCACAATTTGTCCCTTCCATCACCTTCTTCCTCCCTTGAAATAACAACCCTTTTGTTCAGGCAGCATTTCCACTTTCTGTATGATAAACACTTCCAAAATAACTTTGAATATCTGAGGAGTTAAAGCTGTTGAACACTGGAGCCAGGAGGAAAACAAATTAAACAAATTAGTTTAAACCCAGTGTGCTTCTGAAGATCTTTCCTTTGGCTTTCCACAGCTCCATCTGCATGGTGATCTCTGTAGACTCACATACAGATTTAAACTTGACATTATCTAACGTATCTTGGGAAAAATCCTGCACAGCAAATTGAATTTTAGAAGTAGTAGTGCATTCAATAAGGAACTAATGCATTATATTTATTTCAATTGCAGCAGAAAAACGTTAAGGATAATAAACTTATTTGGAACTTACATTCTTTAGTCTACATTTGAATAGATATCTTACATTTTAATATTACAGTGTTAGGTTTTTTTTTTAAGTCTAGCTTTTGTGAATAAACAAACTACCCCAGCCAATTCGGTGAGTGAGGGGAAAACTGCAGAAAAACCCATAAACATCCTGTACCCAACCTATGGTTTGTTCAATTCTAGCAGAGGTCACTGCTTTCACTGAAAATAGCAAAATCAACCCTTATTAAAAGTGAGTGCAGACGACTTCCACTTAGAATTTAGTTTCAATCCGGTTGCTTGCCACTTTAATTCAGCCCTTGCTCCCGCTCTGTGATATGCAAATATCTCTCCTCTGAGCCCCCACGGCCAAGGCAGGGTTTGAAAATAATCGGAGAGAACAGTGTGCGATTCAAGGGCCTGACAGCGAGCCCAGAAACGCTGTTTTGTGCTCAAGGGAACCGTGCACAGACCATCTGCTGCCTCCGTGATTCCCTGACGCCTGTCACAGGGAGTGGGGGGGAAAAGGCACGGGAGGGAAGCAGAGGGATCATCCCGGAGAGGGGAAGGAGAACCTGGAATCCTGCAGTGCCTCGGCTGCCCAGCACTGGGATCATCAGATCCGTGTCATAGAATGTTGGAAGGGATGTCCAAGATCCTCAAGTTCTTGTTCTACTACCGCTGCAGTCACTAGACCATGGCACTGATGCCACATCCAGTCTCATCTTAAAAACCTCCAGGGATGGAGAATCCACCACTTCCCTGGGCAACCCATTCCAATGGCTGAGCACCCTCTCTGGAAAGGAATTCTAATATCCAACCTAACCCTCCCCTGGCACAGCTGAAGACTGAGCTCTCTTGTCTTGTTGATCGTTGCCTGGGAAAAGAGACCAACCCCCCCTGGCTCCCCCCTCCTGTCAGGGAGTTGCAGAGAGTGAGGAGGTCTCCCCTGAGCCTCCTCTTCTCCAGGCTGAGCCCCCCCAGCTCCCTCAGCCTCTCCTCACAGCACTTGTGCTCCAGTCCCTTCCCCAGCCTTCTGCAAAGAATTTCTTCCTAATATCCACCCTACCCCTCCCCTGGCACAGCTGCAGACCCAGCCCTCTTGTCTTGCTGATGGTTGCCTTGGAAAAGAGACCAACCCCCCCTGGCTCCCCCCTCCTGTCAGGGAGTTGCAGAGAGTGAGGAGGTCTCCCCTGAGCCTCCTCTTCTCCAGGCTGAGCCCCCCCAGCTCCCTCAGCCTCTCCTCACAGCACTTGTGCTCCAGTCCCTTCCCCAGCCTTGTTGCTCTCCTCTGGACCTGCTCCAGCCCCTCCATGTCCTTCCTGAGCTGAGGGCCCAGAACTGGACACAGCACTCCAGGGGTGGCCTCACCAGCGCTCAGTCCAGGGGAAGAATCACTTCCCTGCTCCTTTTGGCCACCCTGTTCCTGAGCCAGGCCAGGATCCATTGGCTGTGTCAAGGGCTGTGACCTCACCTCTGGGACATGGTCCCTTTAGGAATTACCCCACTGTGCATTTGTGTCACCAGAGCAGCATTACACATTGAGATACAGAGTGATTTTGGCTTATAGGATCAGACAGCACAGAATCAGAGAAAATTAGAGATATCAGGGGAAAATATAGTTACTGGAAACACAATAGGCTTGGGTTTGATTTTTTTTAGTATTTTAAGAAGGTCTACGTAAGGACGAGCTTGTTCTGCTTTATAACCTTGTGCCTTGCCTCTTCCCCTCTCTCCCTCAAGGAATGAAAAATGACATTGCCCACAGAATCCAAGAATTGTTACCCAATTGCCTTTGTTAAGGCCATCAAAATGCTAGAATTCACAATTCTAATGGTTATCACAGTATATCCCAAAGAAAGAGGTGTTGGGATTCCACTCTGCACACAGACTAAAGGATGTTTTTCAGGTCCAGGAGCACCAAGTTCAGAGAATTGTTATTCTTCTTAGAAATAACAATTCTTCTTGTTATTCCTTCTAGGAAAGGAATCCTTTTTCTGTAGTAGTGGGGTTTTGTGAAAAATCCAGAACACTGAATGTCAAAACCACTGCAGTGTTCTCATCCATGTTTTATCGGAGAGAAACGGGTAAGTGAAATTTAAATCAAAGCAGAAAAAGAAAATAAATTCCTTCAGGATTATATTTCACATGAAAGATACATAGATTTCTTTAAAGCATCCCCACTCTTCAACACATCCTATTATTTCTTCTACGTGATACATCCTTGAGCCCAACATGTTCTACTGATTCCTAAACTCTGTTTATAAGAAGGATGCCAATCCTCCCCTGTGCACACATGCTCTGATAAGGATTTTAAAGCTGTTGCCTATTTTATTGTTCAGTTTGGAGATTTTAACCAGTGATCTGATATTAGATTAACTGGGATTTCTCTAGAAAACCTGCCTTACTTCAATCAGCCTGTCATGGAGATAAACAAGACATATCTCGAAGTTAAAACTCCTCTCCCTTCCTTATACTTTCAATCCTCTGTCCAAAGCAATGACAGATATACTCCAAGGAAGAGAATAATCCTTCCTTTTACATCTTGATTTTACAGGGGCAATACTTTTTTCCAATTTCCTTCTTTAAAAAAAAAATCACTTCTTTTAATATTCTCCCCAATACAGGTCGATGAAGCAAATACTGTTAAAGAGGAGAAAACAAGTTTGAACTATTCAGATTTGAACATCAAAGGGTTGCAGGAAGTGGAATGCAGCTATAAAAGAAAAATACAGCCTGCTAACCCATTTTATACACAGCGGGACCAGAGTAAAATTCAAGTTCTTGTCTCTCCTACTATAGTTGCGACAACAGGTGACCTCTGTTGCCACAGTAAGGTTCTCCCCACCCCCAAAGGGAAGCACTGGACAGAAGTAAACAAAAAAAAGAAGAAAGCAGACAGCCTAATTTCCTAATTTATCCATTTCGATCAATTTTCTTGTACATGTCACATTTGTGACACTAAAATTGATGATCCACAATGAAAGAAAAATACATCTTTCTAGAACTACTACAAATATGCTTTGCTTTAACAAAAACCACCAGGTCTTTAAACACAGCAGTACTGGAAATTTTTTTCCTGAACCTTCCAGCAGCTATAAAATGTAGGTCAATAATATACTTCAGTTAGGGAGAAAGTCAACTACAGTAACCTGGGCAAGCCTGGCATTTACCTGCCAATCCCATGTGTGGACTACATTGTTACCAGCTCCCCATCCTAAAACACTTTGTCTTTCCTTTGCATTGACACCCAGACTTTTCCAGAGCCTAAAAGTTATTATATCAAGTAAAAAGGCAAGATAGATCTAGCACAAGATGCTTTGGAAAAACACCTCACATCCATTTAACTATTTGTCATGATGTTTGCCAACAGATTTCACCAGTCCCTAAATGTTTGGTTCATAAGTAAACAGAAGCAGAGGGAGAGGTAAACATTTCTCATGAATATGTTTAATTCCCTGTTTCAGGCACATCCCTCATTTGGTTAGTTTGAGCTCTCTGCACTTCAGGTGACCTCCTGCACATTTATGGAGACTCACATACTCCTTTCTTACTTTCCTTCTCCCCTTGCTCTGCCCTCTTTCACCCCCCATACACACAAGCACACTGCTGTACGCACCAGATTAAAAATTAAAATGTCCTGGAGTAAAAACAGGTCCTTGCAGTCTGAAATTTCATCCTTCCAAATAAAAATACATGAGAACACTGCAGTGGTTTTGACATTTGGTGTTCCGGATTTCCCACAAAACCCCACTGCTACAGAGAAAGGATTCCTTTCCTAGAAGGAATAACAAGAATTGTTATTTCTAAGAGGAATAACAATTCTCTGAACTTGGTGCTCCTGGGCTTGAAAAACATCTTTTAGTCTGTGTGCAGAGTGGAATCCCAACACCTCTTTTTTTGAGATATACTGTGATAAACATTGGAATTGTGAATTCTAATATTTCAAGTTCTGTTCAGTTTAACAAAGGCCATCCTAAACTGGGTGTTTGAAACACTTTTTTTTCCCCCCAGAAACTGAAGGCAGATAATGTATTCTTCTTGTAAGGTTTTTAAAAAAAGACTTTTTGAGCCAAACTGAATCTTCTCATGATATTTGCATGAGAAATAAATCACCACAGCTCTGACCTGTTGAGTGTACTACATAAAGGACAGGCTTTCCATCAGAAATGTATCACAGATGGCATTTGAACATGCAGAAATAACTTTGCTTGCTCACAAGCATTTTAGAGAGTGATGCTTGTTATTTCTTTTTGAAGAAGTCATGCAGCTTTCATGAACAAGCTACTTCAGCCTGCAAAGTAACCCCTGAGTAAAATACTGTGAAGTAAGGGACATACTACAAAGAAACATTAAAAACCACTTGCACATAAAAAAATAAAGTGAAAATCACCTATTAGAAAGGATAGACAGGAGTCAGGAAAAAAAAAGGGAACTTATAGAAAAATCTGTTTGCTTAAATAATTAAATGTGTTTCAATACAAAAACCTATTTCTATGTTTCCAATTGTCTGAATATTTGTCGAGTTATTAATCCAAATATGGAAACAAACCAAAGCACTGCACTTCAAATCCTTTCAGTCTGCTCCTTTATCCCTGGAGCTACCTTCTTGAAATAAGTCCAAAATGAAATAAGAGTCCAAAATGAAATCTCTCAGTTCCTACTGACAACTCATTTCTTCAGAATATCTTTAAACTGAATGAGACAAACCCCATGGAACAGAATATATTACCAGATCCAGAAAGTTATCTTGAATCTGTTGAAAGCATCGATATTAAACCTTTTTTAATATTGAAGTTCAAGTCTGTAACAAAAGGTATGATTTTCTACTGGACATTTAAGGGATATTTGGTAGCTAAGTCTTTCCAGGTCTGGAAAATCTAATGTTTTTAAATATATTCCTTCAATAGATTTGTCCATAGTTTGGACAAAACAATAAGTGCATGTTGTCTCTTTAATCAACAGGTAAACACAATGATTTGAAGAGTATTAGGACAATTCTGAAAACAGAAGTCCATACAACCTTCAGTCCTTCTCTTTAAGGAAAAGAGTGGAACTGTAAATTGTCAGGAGAGAAATTTGCACAGCCTCAAAGTTGTCACAAGTTCTCTGCTGCATCACTGCAGTGCCCTCAGCTCACAAACCACCAGGCCTTCAAGTATTTTTAGCTGCACTTTAGCACAGGTGGGAAAAATAGTGCTTTTGTAGGCAAAGCTTAAGTCAGAAGTTCTGAAACACTTTCAGAGACATATACCTAAAACCCCCCAAATTAAAGCAATGGGGGAAACTCCTATACTGTAGGGAGTGTACCCTCTACAAACACACCCCTGCACATTAACAGGGGGAAAGGAAATAAGGTTGAGAGAACACTGCAAGGACTGGAAAGCAATAGATCCCTATAAATTGTTTTAGTTCTAGCATGAAGTTTTTCACTTCTATGATAGTGTCTTGCTTTGTGCCTGAATTCCCCAAAGGACAAACCAAACCACCTGAGAAAAGTCAAACAACCAGTCTGTTTTTTCAAAACCCAGTAGCAAGTGATTTAATTGTTTCCATGACTAAGCAAAACAATCCACATTATTCATTACCAGTCGTCACCTTTTCCCCATTTCCTAGTGAAACCAAAGGAGATGGATATAATCTCAAAGAGAGGAGTTATCATCCAGCATCGAACTTGGGCTGACATGAGGTCTGCAATGATTATTCAAAGCTGCAGTGATCGATACCACAGCCCAAGTGTCTAATCCAGAGGGCACTAAAATATCCTGTTACAGTGTATCTGAAGGATCACATCTGAGCTTCAGAGGAGATCAATACCGAGGGAGAGAAAAGGGAAAATTCTCAGCCAATAGAAGCTGCAAATAAAACCCTCTCTAAGCAGCTTCAGCTTTCCATTTTACATGGAAACTCTTTTACTTAAGTTTTACGTTCCCAGATGAAGACACAGGCTTGTCTTATGGAAGACAATCCCATCACAACCATCCACCACTCTACATGAAAGTCTCTTTTTGCAGATGAGTGTCTACACATTTTACACACAAACAATTGCAGGTAAACACGGAATAAAGTCAATCCAGTTCAGTCTGGAGTGGAGAAGGAAACACAGACACAGTCAGCTGACAGTACTCAAAAGCACAACACTAAAGAGAGGTGTATTTTGTCAACCCAGTGAAGAACCTCTACTTGCAGAAGATACAGCATTTTGTTCAGTGTTACAAAACACTGGGTTTTTTCTGCTGATTTAGTAGATGTGCCATTCTCTATTTTCAATGCAAAGATAAAGCTCATGAGTCACCTCAAAATCTGCAACCGCTTTTCTTCGCTTTCTCCTTTCCAAAGTGGCAAACATTTCAAATTCAGCTCTAATACAAAGAATACTCTGTGCCCTAACATCTGTCTGTTCCCATTTAGTGTGTCAAGGTATGAAAATGGAACAACAGCATTTAAAAAACAAATTGGCCTCCAGGACACAAATATTGAGAAAAGGCTAATTTTTACTGTTATGACTTCGCAACAAATCACTTCTTTATCTAATGAAAAAATAAAATGAAAAAGGAAAATAGTAGTACCCTCAAACCAGACTAAGATTTACTTGCCAAGTCAGTCACTGAGTGATCTTTGAGTTAAAAAAGGAACTTTTACCTAAACAGCATATTCACACCCTCCTATGTACAAGGATTGACTCATTTGTAGATCTTCTCCTTTACTGCTATCTGGAAACTTTTTCTATTCCACTACTGGTTAAAATTATTTTTACATCTTTAAGTATATTTGATATCACAGTACTACTTCATTAGGTTAAAAGTAAGAGTAGGACTTTTCTGGTCTCCTTTTAATAAATTTATTCAACTAATTATTTATTTTACTCTGGAAAAAAAATCCCATTCAACAAAATCCTTCCTTAATCCCACACCTATAACTTCCCCTCAGGCCCTTTGCAGCTCCATCCTCTGATGTCCCAGCTCCCTGCTCCCAGTTCACCTCCCACCCCACTGTAGGAAACCATCACTTGCCTGATTCCCCAATTACTGTCCATTTTCCACCATCTGCTCCTGCTTAGCATTCACTGCTAAACCTTTCTTGTTTGGTTTGTGTCACTCATTTTGCTCACTCCTTTTCCCACCACACTGTCAGGCTCTCACACTTGCTGCTTTCTCTCCCCCCATGTCTGGACTCCAGGAGGATTCCTCTACCTAGGGTCCCACTCAACCTTCCTGTCACATCAGCATGTCACCAGAAAAGCCACCTATCATCAGTGTAGATGACTTATTCCACCAGCAAAACATGAAGGAATACAGAGTCACTTTATGATTTCTAAATATACATGTGACAGATTTGATGATTTTTCTACCTCGTCCTTCTCCAGAGGGGAATCTCTGATTATGAAGGACTGAACATTCTTCTCTGTTCAGAAGGGTGTGAGCCTACTGCAGGCACAATCCATCATTTCAGTGGTATATTTAATTTAAATAAAAAAAGCATAAAGTGTTCCCCACCATCAATGCACATCACTGACCATCAGCAAAAACATATTGCAGGAACAACAGCATCAAAGTTGTAGGTACTTCCAAACCTGATTCTGCATCCTGGCCATGTGATTGACACTTTACACAGGGCATCAACTGTAAAAATGCCAATAAATTTGAATCAAAATCTCCCAGCTGGCCTTTCCCAGTAGCCAGGAATAAAAGTTTGTGCAGTACATGAGTGAAGCTGGATGACTTCTCTGTGCTGAGAATGATGGTCACAAATCACATCTCACTGCTTTCCTGTATTACAGAAAGAAGACAGTACTATAAGTTCCAGCTTATTTAGAACCTGGTTTTCTCTGCCTTCGGGAAAGATCCAGAAGGAACCCACTGCAGAAATTTAGCAAGTACCAGAAATGGTAACTGCTGCTAGAAATATCAATTACCATCTTCAAATAAGGTCTCCCAAGTCAAGTACTAAAAGTTTCTTCCTCAGATTTCATGGCATATTTTTCTAAATTCATTTTGACGTGGACAAACACAATTATTCCCTTGCAGTGGACATGCCTAATATCAGTGTGATGGTGACAGGTGGATCACTCTGACCAGTTATGGCCATTTCCAGAGGCAAAATGTTACAAAATGACCAACTTATTTTGTGTGCTTGCTCCAGGCCAGTGCCCAAAGTGAACAACTGAGAAACCAGGCATGGCACCCTCTGCCATTCCAAGTCAAACCAGCTTAGAGAGGACAAACAGCACATGATAGAGGACTTACAAAGTCTAGCACATCCTTTTCTTTACTCTAAGCCCTTTCCCAGCAAGCTACAATTAGTTCTGAAATGCCCTTCAAGCTATTGATGTAACCAGCCAGGCATTCCAGATTGATGGGGACTCCATAATTAGAGCTGTACAGGCTCTAAGGCAAGCTCAGTTTTAACTCCAGCAGGCAAACAAGGAGAACACAAGCCTTGGTAGCTCCTTTTACCTTCTGTATTGAAGAGTCATGGGAGTTTGCATAAACACATAAACAAATACCCTTCAAGTTAAAACAGAAAAAAATTAAGATTTTTGAGGGGAAAAAAAAATTGTGCAACATATTTTGCAAAAACAAAGAATGTGCTGAGTATTATTCAGAAAATATTAAAGGTTTCCTTTGAAGTCATCATAAATTAAAGTGTTAAACAACTTTGGAAATCTGTAGGGAAAGTTCTCAGGTGTCCCTGAGATTTTGACAGAGCTGTTCTATAATTGCATAATTTTTTTCCCCTCCAAGATTTAATCTTTTCCTTACTTACATGGGAAAGAATAGATGAGCTTCAATAGAAGTCAGAAGTCCCACTATAAATTAGTCAAGAGTTTAAAGGCTGAGTTGCTACTCATGGATATCCAGGCACAAAGCATATGAGGCTGGTAAACTGGAGGTCTGACATCCAAGAAATCAAGATTTCTGAGTGGTTTTTCACATGCATCTCAGTGGAAAAGCAAATATACTGTATTAAAAATAATAATTAAAAAATCCAAATAGCACATAACAGAGATTTGCTTTGAACTTTCCAAAAGATGACAAATTGTTGCAAAAAAACGTGGCAAGCACTGAATACCTACCAAAAAAATGCTTAGGAAGGTTTACAAAGTCCTAAATACAGCACTATTCTGCCTTCCTGCTTTAGAGCTGAAGACAGACTTAAAAAGAGTCAAAGAGTCCATTTGACATATCCAATCTAATTGCACTGAATTATAGTACTGAATTATAGCCATTTTTCAGCAGCCAAGGACCCAGAAATGGAAAGAATTTCCTGATGTGAGATGTTCAGGAATCTCTCCTCATTTAACCAGTTCCACAGTCTATGTTTTTGTTATTTCTGCTGTGTATTCCATAGAGCACTTTGCTTCCAATGGATCACAGAGAGAGCTCTAAAAGCAGTATTTCTGACAAGAAAAGGGAGGAAAACACAAACACAAAGCCTGTTTCAGGTGCTCTCAAGCAGGGACAGGCTCTGACAGACACTTCAGTTGGTTGCCTTGAGCACAAAAACGTGCAGGGGAAGAGATCCCAAAGCTCTCAGGACTAAGGCAGCAAGTGTTAAACAACCAAAAGCTTCCCCACGAGACCTGAGGGCAAGGTATTTTTCAGCTTACACCACACAATGAAAAAGAAATTCCTCAAGCTATCCTAACTAGTGGGAATAGAGTGAAAATTCAACACCTTGCCCAGAAAAGACAAAGAACGAGTATCCTAGATTTTCAGCCCCTATCAAGTACATACAAATATCTTACAACACATCCTTTGCCTCTTCAAACTCATTCTGTCATAAAATCTTGACTGCTACAAGGTCACACTTCATGTATTTCAGGGTTTTACCTTACATAAAAGAGCCAGATCTTTCTCACTTGCAATGATTTGCCCCACTGGAGGGTATAGAACTACAGACAGCAGTAAAATTAACCAGATTTGGCTGCATACAACAGCCCCAACAGGTTTGTTATTTCTAGTTATCAGAAGTTTGTTCAGTTTGATAACCTGATAAAAATATTTCATGGCACTGGATAAAGTACCTTTACAGACCAGCTCAATTCGTAATAATTCCTTTAGATATTTTCTCATTATTAGAATTTCCTGGTAATTTCCATTAACCAGTCACCTGGAGATACCCTGTTACAGCTATAACCACAGAAATACCTCCCTTATCCTGCTGTCAAGATACACAAACTCACTGCTTGGCTTCCTACTCTGCTTTGGTGCCACTAAACCCCTCATCCCCTTCTTCCAGAAAAAAAAAAAACCAACCTGTTGACATATCAAACTTGATTCCTTACAAGTCACACCTATTTAGCCTCTGGGAGCAAGATGGCACTTGAGTTTCTCAGAAGTATTTTGTTTAATTCATCAAGATGATTTAAAAGACTTGAGAATAAATAGATTATTTGTGTTAGAGTACTATTTAGTAACTACTTGTTAACTGAGAGTTAGACCTGATTTTTTTCTCCATGATTCCCAAGGGATACACCCCTTTAGTAGTGCTCAAAGATCCACAGCCCAACAAGAAGTTTTCCTCAATGAGAAGATTTTGCCCCTCCAAAGATACTCATGGGAGGTAATGGATATGTTTAAGGTGATAAGGAAATACTCCTTGACCCTGGAGAGCACTGAAAAGCAGCCAGGTAAAAAGCAGGCTCCTTTCAGAGCATGAAAACCATGAGCCAAGCCCATGTGCCTGTTCCTTTCAGTGGCATTCCAGATAGATCGTGGTACCCACAGTGACAAGGTGCAAAATTCCTTTGCAATTTAGATGGAGTTTTTGCAATCCAAAATAAAAGCCAAGAGTCAGTTCCAGATCCAAAATGTTACTCATTGATTTCTTCCCTAATGTCTCCTAAGCTGGGGCTTCAGTGAGTGTTTCCAAAATTTTCCCTGCAATTTCTGAAGCACATTTAGAGTCCAGTGCTTACATCAATGATCTTTTTCTAAGTGACAGACTTATAAGATCTTCTGAGAAAACCCATATCATGGGCCAATCTGTGTGCAACTGTTCCCTCCTAAATCAAAAGCTGAGAGCCACTGTCCTCCCAGCAACCCTCCTGCCCAGTGGGTTTAGTTTTTAAGCAGATATTCACCCCTAGCTCTTCAATTTCCTCTTTAGATTCCTTTTTTTTTCCTCCATTAGGAATGGGAGATCATTTTTATGCAAATCAAAGATCCAAAGGAGTATTTAAATTTCCAACACTTCCATTTGTACAACAGGTACAAAGAGAGCAATACATCCCCCAAATGTGTAGAGATATCCTGCTGTGCTGCTGTTCAATCATTCTCCAGTTTTGCCTCAAACAACACAGGGAAGAGTATTCCCAACAAGTTCAACTTCATCACAAGTAAAAGTTGTCCTATTCCTTCCTATAATGAACTCTGGATCCCTGGTGAGTAACTTACATTTAACTGGCAACATTCTGGGCTGCTTATATGAACTGCAACAGCCTGAACAGCTTGAACCTCAATAAAATGTGCAGTAAATGACTGAGCTAATTTAACCTCATTAATCCTTGAACCAATGGAATAATTTGATGTCCATGCAGCAGCTTGTGCACAGCCTCCAACATAAACATGGCCCTGCAGGAAATCAAGCCCAGAGATGTGCTGCAGCCCCACTGTTGGGGTTCTCACGGTTGGGAAAACTTGATTTTCCCGTGATTCCCGAGCCCCATCACCAGCTGCATCTCATGAGTCACACACTTTGTTTGGGCTTGTTAACGGCCAAAGTGCTTTTTCCAAACTGGAACTACCCTGAAATCCCCCCGTGCAGCAATTTCAGAGAAGAGACTGTTTTATCTGTAAACTATTTACCTTGAGTTTCAACATTAATGCATTAAGCATTACCAGGAAAGGAAAACACTCCAAACCGAGCAGGATTGGCACTTTTAGGTGGGCAACTAGTTGGATTTAGCTCCCTAATAATCACTAATTACAGCAGCATTTGAACAAGTTAGTCTTTGAAGCAGTTCAAAAACTGCTTAGTTCCAAAGAATGTAAGGTCCCTCAAAATATTGATCAACATCTGTCTTCAGAGAGACATTTAGAAGTACTCTTTGTACTGTTTGTTCTCAGAATTACTGCTGAAAGCCAGGCATTTTACTTCATTAAATACAACACATTTAAAACAAGATCAGAGCCTAATAGCAAAACACATCCCCCACAAAACACTGCTGCGTGGACTTGGGTGGCAAAATGAGGACAGTTTCTAAACACAGAAAAATAAATCAAGAGGGGGAATATTTCTAAGCACATCAACATTAATTTCATTACCACATACAAGAACTTGACTTTTGAAGGAACTTGGTCTTCATTTTTAGGTCCTGTGACCTTTTATTGGGCTTGGCCAATCGGGAGTGTGAGGCAAAACCATTTGTGTAAGCACCACCCTCAGATGAGCAATTGTATGCAGATATACAAACTGATGTTCACTCTACATCGAATGTTTTGGAAATAGTTTTTATGAAAGAGGCTCTGCTTTAGAAATATTTGTTTCCCAAGCTTTGCATGTGATCTTTCTGAATCAAAAACACTGAACTTGACAAGGCTTGGAAAGATTAACAGGCAAAGCTCTTCTAAAACTACTAAGGTTTTGGATTGCTTCCTCAGAAATCAATTTAAATGTATTCCCCATAATAGCTAACCAGCAAAAAGAGTGAATTATATAATTAAATCATGTTTAAGAAGAGTTTTAGTAGTGTACTTTCTTCCTGTCACTACCCTACTACCTGGTTTATAGGTTGCTATTAGAGAAAAAAAGAAAACAATATTTATTTGCCTAATTTAATTTCCTTATGGGCATGCATTGCCCAGAAGATTCAGTCCAAACTGTCTAGTCTGCCTTCTATCAGTGAATATCAAACACCAAAACAACATAATACCAATACAACCCCCCAATATAAAGTATCTGCTGTTCTTTCTTCATCAGCCTCTTGATACTTCATGGAACAGGAGAGCTTTGTCTTTCCTTCTAACACTTTGACAAGGTAGGTTAAGTGTTTTAAAGAGAATTCTGAACTCACTACCATCTGCAAACACACAAAGAAAGAATTCTCCAGAATAGATATCAAAAAACTGGAATAATAAAATTGAGGTCTAAATGGAAGTTAAAAGAAAAAAAAAAAAAAAGGCCTTTCTCCACCAGGTTCAGGTTCATCTGCAACTAAATCCTCTTGTGGCAGGGAGTTTTAAATAGTTATTTTACTCACAAATTCTCCTGTAACAAGTTTTTCTTGGAAGTGAAACAAACAATGTCTACTTACAAACATAACTCTCCATAACTGACCAGACAAAAGAGCACTACATTCCAAATTACTACAGAAAACAGGCTGCTTTTTTTAGAAAGATGATTTAATATGAAAACAATTTGGACAGTAACTTTACTCAGGAGTGATAGAATCAGCCATGTATCTTGTGAATGGGAAACTTCTGAGGAGACAAGTTTCCCCTTGGAGGGGAATGAAATAAAACAATTTACCTTTTCCAACCACAATGCAGGCTTTTGTGCAAAGTTCATCCAAAAAACTTGGAGCATAAATCAAAGGCACGGATCTGGTTCTCACATCCACCTGATTGCCCAAGAGATTTTGTCATAATCCTTGTATTGCAGTCACTGGGTTTCCTAAATATTCATTTCCTTCACATCTATCTCATACATCTACTTGTAACTCATTTGGGGGATTTTGCTCTGGTTTCTAATTGTTCATTTGTTTTTCAACAAGGCCATAGAACTTCACCATGATACTCAAGAAAACTAGTTTTGATGCCATTTTTACATTAGAACCCACATTTTCAATACTCTTTGCCTGCTTGTCCACATAACAGAAAGACCCTAAAAACCATAAACCCATTACTTCAGTAGCTTTATGGAGAAGTAATTCAACTAATTCTTGCAAAATAAACCACCAGCTTACAAAATAAATGGGAAAAAGAGTCTTCACTGGATTAATCATCACAGCTATACAACTTCTGCAGTGGAATTTGTAGTTAAATTTATAGCCATGTATTTTTACTGAACCTAAAGAACTGCAGGTATTGAGCAGACTTGTGTGCTGCACTAAAAACTGCTCACCTTCAGTTGAGTGACAGCCACGTCCTACAACTCCTGCAGTCTGTCCTGCCTCTTTGTCCACTAATAATCACTGCCTAAATGGTGTCACCACTTCAGGATGATGCAGAGCTCAGGTATTACTGATTAATTAGTGACAAAAACCACCTGCCCCCTTCAGAAGATGAGACACTCATTTACAGTCACTACTGTGACTGAGCTATTTCATACTCCAGCTGAAATGTTATTCTGTGCAAAGGAAAAAAAACATTCCTTACTCTGACATAGCAAAGCTGATTTGTGTTTTGAATTCCAAAATTCAACAATATTACTGCAATATGAGAACCTGTGGGCTAAGCTGTCCCACACACAAACAAGCACTGCTGACTTTTTTAACTGGTTTGATTTTTGTAGAAAGCATTTGATGAGAAGACACTGCATCTGCAAGCTTTACACAGTACTGTGGACTAACACACATTATTAGTAATACAATACATTGATTAGTCATTATTAGTAAGCACATCTCTCCAGCTCCTCACTGAAGTTATTAGCCCAAATTATTTGACTTCAAAACTACCCGATTGCATTTCAGCTAACTTAATTCTTTTAAAGGTTTGTAAATTCCTCCTGATCAAACTTTAAGAGATTCAAAGTTTCGACTTGAATTTTCAAGTCTTATAACTTATTTTTAACAACAGAAGTGGGCCAGTGACTTCCTCCATTCCAGCATCAGTTGAAGTGTGATTAACATTTTTTCCAACTGGCCCAACAGAGCTTCAAAACAAACCAAGCATATGCCATGAAGGTTCGTTGTTCTACTTGGATTAGAGGTAAAATTTTGGTCCTTTTGAAATGATCAGGAGAGTTTAATCACTCAGTTGAAGCTTTAGGTCTTAAACACAAGTTTTACAAGTGTTTGCTATCATTTCCTATTAAAACTTCCCAACACCCTGCCAACCTCTTTCAAACTTGCAGTTTTTCATTGCACAGTTGTCAAAGCTTCCCCATCTTATGCTTAGTGTGCCTGATTTCTGAACTCCCATTAAAATACTTCCTCAGCTTCGAGAAAAAAGCAGGATAATTCATTTTTAGTTTTGGGACTGCCCCTCCTCTTACTTTTGGGACTGCCACCCTACTCTCCCTCCCAACCCCCATGAAGAGGAGTGAACTCCATCTGGTTATAAAATTTATACAATTTTGCCAGCCAGAAAGTATCCAAGTAGCTTAATCAAAGCTGCTGTTCACTTCCAATAATGACACATATGCTGGAAAGTCTGTCAGTCACATCTGGGAACTAATATTTCACATATCATAGAAAATCAAGATGTAAATTTAACTGCTGTATTGTCTATGTTTATGCACGTGAACATGCATGACACTGGGCATAAAAAGGGCAATTTCTGGCTGCTCACTGGTCTCTGTACAACTTCCTTACAAAGTCTTAATGTAGGACAGCAGTGGAGTTTAAAACCAGCTGTGTAGTGGCTTTAAGGAATAAGATGTTTTTGCAATCCAGCTAAACACCTGATCCAGATTTGTAAAATCCAAAGCATTTCAGAGAAGAGCAGCTGCACAGCAGAGACTGCAAGTAACCAAAGGGCAACATCTTCTCATTGACCCTTCCATGAGGGAACCAATGCCCAATAACTGCTTTGTGTGGGATGGAACTTGATTTATCCAGGAAGTATTTTAAATGCCCAGAGTGCTTGATATCTACGTTCACTTTAAGAAGAGGAAGCATTGGGAGCAAAGTCCCTCATGGATTTCATGTGGAATTGCAAATCCCTCTATTTGGTTGTAGATTATTTTGTCTTTGATAAGCTGACTAATTTGCGAATTTTCACCTTTCATTCCCCTGTTCCTCCTACATTCAGTTTATTGTCAGAAAGGGTAGAAAGCAGTTTCTTCTCGAAGTGCCATTGCTGTAGCAGAAAATTATTTTCAATGCTGGCTCTATTGAGCATCCCAGCAATTGTCCTATCCCAGAGACTGACTTTATCTGGAAATGTCTTCCTCTTTAAGCTCTGAGAAAGATTTATTCCTTATTAAAGTTTTGCCTCTGAGCAGCTCTGTTTGTGGACATCAGAGAGTTGAGGCTGTTCCAACAATTCACTTGCTTTGTTCTTTACATTATCTGAGGAACTGGCATTGGCTTCAGTTTGCAGGATATTTAAATCCATCACTCACCACAGAATCTCAAAGCACTGATTTAAATAACCACCTGAAACAAGGAATTCAGGAAAGGACACAAAGGGCAACAGAGACAACACTTGAAGCAGTTTCTGACCAGTGACATTTGGTCTTTCTTGCTCAGTGCTGGATATTTCTCATGGGACTTTCTGTACCAACAGTCACTGCTCAGGTGAGAACAAACACACTTTTGAGCATCATTAATATACTGATCTGTAAACATCTAAAGTATATATTGATCCACAGTCTGGCTTGAGAATAACAGCCCATGGATCAGAAAAAGCACTTAATTACCAAGACTTCTTCTAGTCAATGGTGTACATGCAAACAAAAACTGAAAGGTTTGATTAAACTCATTTTACTGTCATTCTTCAAAGGTGAACTAAAAGCCCCTTGGTTCATTTGAAAGCACAGGGATAAGTGTGCTTGCATTTAAACTGTCATAGGATCCCAACAAAGGTTGCCAGAGGCACTGAGAAAACATCAACTCATGAAGGATAAAACTTTAGGAATCTCAAGTTCAAGACACTGGCAGAAATGGTTTATCCAGTTCTGCTCCAGGAGGTTCATTTGCAAAAGTTTTGATCACAAAATGAGTCACAAATTGGTTTTTTACCTCACTATTGCTGATTCCTAGGTATAATATTAATGGTACCTTATCAACTTCTGCTTTCCCTCAAGGTGCATAAATCACTGTAAAATCTCTTCATCTTATTTTCCAGAAATATGGAAGGCCAGTCCTCAGACATTTTAACAGGAATCTTTCCACTGCAGGGCTGCACACTTCATTTTAATACAAACAACACATTCATCAGAACATTTTACCTCCTGATACAAAGCCAGATGAATTCTCCAAAGAGAGAACCAACTCTCCAAATTCTATACCTGATATATATTGACAGCTTGCAGATGGGTGTGATCAGTTTGTACTATTGCCCTTTATAAGGGTTTTTGGAACATCCCAGTGAATCCAAAAGGAAGCAAAGCAACTTTTCTAAAACAGCTGAATCAACTCTCATAGAAGATATTTCTTCGTGCAGAAATCCAAATAATTTGTAAAAACAGGCAATGAGATTAATTTTATGCATAGTTTTAGAGCATAAACTACCACTGATACCTTGAGGACCTGCCTTCAGTGACTCTTACTTCAAACACAGTTGAAATATTTCTCTTCACTAAGTGCTACTGTCAGTCAGTGCCCACTGATACTCCAAAACATGAAGTTCTCAGGATCACTTGGCACTGTTCTTTCCTTCCCACAGTTATACATGGAACTGAGATAGCTTTTACACAGCAGAAATATTCTCTTATCTCCCCAAAGAAGTACCTCTCATAATGAAGGAAAAGGTGCAAAACTGCTCTCAATATGCAGGAAGGAAGAAGAAACCAGCACAGGTCCCTAAAAAACTTTTCCACACCAGCTCTGGGAGATCAAAGAGCCATCCTTTTTTTGCAGAAACACAATATGCAACCAAATGTCATGAACAAGGTGATCTTTTCAGCCAGAGAAGGCAAACTTTGTGAATACTGGGTGGAGATGTTCAGGCAGATCTTTTGAATAAGAAGTAGAAATTGTATGGCAAATATCACCACTACACACACTTTCAGATTAGGGCATTCACAGAGACAATTTAACAGAAAAATATATTTGAAATACTATTAAGCACAACCTTTAGCTCTAGACAAATTGCCCAGGGTACCAAGACAGGGCTCAATTCAAGTGATTTTGAGTGAAAAACTCCTTTGAATGAAGCACATAAGAGGCTTGACCTCAATTTTCCATTTCACAAGGCAGGTTATTTTTCAGAACATCAAATAACCAACCAAAATACGGGTCATTTGTTTGGCCAGACTGTGTTTAGTGAATGAAATCCAACAGCTCAATTACAGCTTAGCAAACTCAAACCAAAAAATCCTAAATCATGCTGGACACCTATGAACTGCAAAACTGCAGAAGGTCATGAACCCTCTTCTGATCCTTGGCCACTTGCAAAAGGAAAGGATTTGCAGAAGGTACCTATGGAAAAGTCCAAACTTTTTTCTTTTATAAGCACATCATTGTCTCTGCTGTCTCACTGGTGACAGTAAGTTTACTTTGGTCAACAAGTTTGCTGAAACAAGTAAAAAAACAAGTTTTTAAGTTTCACTTGATGTTTATCTGGTAATTAAATCTATTCTGCTATTTTAGGACAATAAATTCTTAGATCTGCCACATTTCTCTTCATAGCATTCAGAATGACAGCAACCACCTTATTTTTACATTTATTCTATGTAAATGGACACAAGTAGTGAGGACCCAGAGTTTTGACAGTGTAGAACTTACTGCTGTAGCCAGCAGGGCTTCACCAATTTAATTAGATCCCTCCTAAAAAAGCCCCCAGGCTTTCAGATCCCTCCTAAAAAAGCCCCCAGGCTTTCAGATCCCTCCTAAAAAAGCCCCCAGGCTTTCAGATCCCTCCTAAAAAAGCCCCCAGCCTTTGCAGATCCCTGTTCCTTAAAAAAAGCCCCCAGGCTTTTCAGATCCTCCTAAAAAAAGCCCCAGGCTTTCAGATCCCTCCTAAAAAAGCCCCCAGGCTTTCAGATCCCTCCTAAAAAAGCCCCCAGGCTTTCAGATCCCTCCTAAAAAAGCCCCCAGGCTTTCAGATCCCTCCTAAAAAAGCCCCCAAGCTTTCAGATCCCTCTTAAAAAAGCTCCCAAGCTTTCAGATCCCTCTTAAAAAAGCTCCCAAGCTTTCAGATCCCTCTTAAAAAAGCTCCCAAGCTTTCAGATCCCTCCTAAAAAAGCTCCCAAGCTTTCAGATCCCTCCTAAAAAAAGCTCCCAAGCTTTCAGATCCCTATTAAAAAAGCTCCCAAGCTTTCAGATCCCTCCTGAAAAAGCTCCCAAGCTTTCAGATCCCTCCTAAAAAAGCTCCCAAGCTTTCAACATGTTGGACATAAGGAAATGTCACATTTTCTTCATTTCACGGCACAACCACCTCAACCCAAAGTATCTTTACCCAAAAATTGCTTGATCATTGCATTACAACTTTCAAGTGCAGTTTGTTCCCATCAAGCAGAGGGTTTAAAGAGTGTTTGGGTGGGTTTTTCTTTAACCCCAAACACAAAGTGCACATTGTCAGTACATTTTATGAGCAGGGTGCTCTTGGTCATGGAAAACCACAGGCCCCTATAATTGTACTCAGGCTGAAAGCAATTCTCCTCCTTTGGGAAGGGGATTATTGGCAGCAACACCGAGGATCACTGCAACAAAGACAAAAGCTGCTGACAAGGAGAGGCAGCGGGTTCCCATAACTGAACAATTCCTTCCCATCACCGGTTCTTACTTGGAGTTATTTATTCTACAGCACAAAGAACAACAAGCAAACTTGAAAGTACCCTGGTTAAGGTCTGATACAGAACGGTGCTTGCCAAAAATCCATTCAGTAGAGATTTTAAACACAGAACAACAGTACATAGTTGTTAAGTGTAACAACTCCTTAACGTAACTGAAAGAAACTATTTTGCCCTTCTGTTTTGTCTTGCACAGTTTCAGAGTTACAGAAATGAGAAAAAGTGATAAGAAAAGCAAAACAGAAGTTTTCAGAACAGTTCCCACACCTCCCTTTCTCCCACCAACTTGTGGTTCAAGTCTGTCCAGACTGTTTCAGAGCTGCAGATCTGTGGCATTTTGTTAGAGATTTACTGACTTTTCTCAGCTGTCTGTTCCATTAGATGTGACATAATTTATCCCAGGAAGATTTTCACCTCACAAGGATTTTCTTTCTAAGGATGTTCTCATAAATCTGCTTAGTAGCTGGAATGATTGTGCTTAGTGGTTACACTGATGATCAAAAGGAAAGCAAGACAGGATTAAGACTTATTGGCCAGTTTTAAGTTTGTCTTCTCTGTTTTCAAGCAAAAATTAGGAGGTTTTTGGTCAAAAAGTCAAGAAAAATAAAATAAGAAACTGTCCAAGTACAGACAGCCCAAACAAGAGATTACACTCAAACTAAATTTTTAGGCCAGGTAATTCATGCCACTCTCTCTGAGATTGTGCAAGACAGGGCAAATTCGAATTACTAAGGGGGAATGAGGAGGAAGGAGGGATAGTTTTTCCTGTTACATCATGGTCAGAAACCCCCACAAGGATGGATCACAAGGTTTGCACCCCATCTCACAGAGGAGCAAGGCAGTACAGAGCGACAAGTTGCTGCCCCACAGCCCACGTTGCACTGGATCAGCATTTATGAATGAATTAAAGTGCTGGAACTGCTTTCTTGGTTGAAGGTGTGTATTGTTCACAGTGAAGTGGGAAGCAGCATGGTCCATTCAACTCCAGTAGAACAGCAGGCAACCCTACAAACTAATATCCTGAGGCTTATTTGTCTTTGCATCACAACAAGGCACATTTGATATGCTGCCCCTTTGGTGACTCGGTTAAAGCACCTTTTTTTACTGCTAGGAGTCCCCTGGCTCTGCAGGCAGCAGGCCCTGGAATCAGGAGTCTGGGGAGAGTTACACAATCAAGGATAGTTGGGCCATGTGACACTTTAAATCAAAACAGGCTGGGTGCCACGTAAGGAACACTCCCAGCCAACTGCTCACAATGAACTCCAGGTTGCAAGAGATTCACAGAAGCTTAGTCAACAATTTCAAGGCAATAAACAAACCCAAGGAAAAAAAAATCACCATGATTGAGCAAGTCAAACAGTAAATATGAGATCTATTGAGTAGTGATTATTTATCTAGTCTTTCTATTATGATTCACCATCTTTTTAGTTATACACATCCAGAGAAAACACAGCCAGTTTACTGTGCATTCCTTGGCCCAGCTTCTCAGCTCATGTTAAGCAGCTTATTCTCTCTGACTTCAGCAGAGCTATTATGAATTTCACCAACTGTCTGATCCTCCTTTATTATTATTTTTGTTTCGTACTTTACAAGGTGATTTTTTTTTTTTTTGCTTAATGTTTGCTGTTCAGAACAACCTCCAGAAAGCACAAAAGCCTAAAGGTGAGTTTGGTGCATTTTTCCCTGGGCCTTTTGTTCTTGGAGACAGCAAGGGAACCATGAAGGACAAAGTAAAAGGAAACCAAATTGGATGGGCATTATTGACTGAATGGGAACTGGCATCTTGATTTCAGTGGCAGCAAATTGACCTCTTTTGTTTCACTCCTTGCAGTAAAATGTGCTGGAACTTTGCTGCAAACAGGGAGAGCTGAAACACCCATTCCAGTAGCATCACTTCCAATGGCATTTTCCTTCCTCATTTTCCCAGTACAATGCAATTTCTGAAGCAGTGGCTTGCTGTCCAGCCAGCTTATGAAGCCCGTTTGCTAAGGAAGACCACAGGATCCAAATGGAAATAAAAGTTACCATCAGCCACCCAAAATCCAACTGAATTCTCTCAAGCAGTCTCTCTAAGGGAAATCACACTTTTCTGCAAGTTTTTTTTGAAAAAAAATAAATCACAATCCTACTTCCAAGTGCTTCCTGCTGTTACATTAATGCCACAATACTTCTGTGATTTCCTCAATTCACATCATTGCTCGCCCCCAAACATCACAGCCATTGACTTCTACCCCATGGAAAAAGTGTTTCAGTTCTAATGGAAAAGAACAACTGGGATAATTGTACTTCTCTACCTCTGGGTTTATATGAGCTATATCTGTAACAAACTGCTTAAAACTGCCTGAGATGATTGGTTGTTCAAGTAATTATACTTGGACAGACCCCAGCTTACACTGAATAATTGCATTCATTACATGAAAAGTGCAATATATCCAATTACTACATAAGGAAACAAAAAGATAAAATCCACTGATCCACATTTATCTTGCTCTAAAATGATGCTTATGTTCCCAGGACAAACCAAACAGTATCAGTGTCTGGGTGTAACCATCATCTCCCACAGAAACTTGTAACCTTCCACTTTATACATGATATAAATGTAATTTTGTGTACACATTTCCATGCAATCCAAAACTAAGAACACATTCAGAAGCAGTCTAGCCCTGACAGAGCAAATCTATCCAAATAGTTTGGGTACTGTACATAAACCATTTCAAAAAAATCCATTTTTGAAAACTGCACTGAAAAATCCTGTGTATAAAATCTGAGCAATATCTTTTGTACTCAGCATTATTTTCTCCTGTTCCCCAAACAAAAAGACACCCCAAACAAAAAGACACCCCAAACAAAAAGACACCCCAAACAAAAAGACACCCCAAACAAAAAGACACCCCAAACAAAAAGACACCCCCCAAACAAACAAAAACACCCCAAACAAACAAAAACACCCCAAACAAACAAAAACACCCCAAACAAACAAAAACACCCCAAACAAACAAAAACACCCCAAACAAACAAAAACACAAAAAAATTCAATAGAGAATGCAATTAAGACCAATTAGACAAGTTTACTGTGGAAAGTGCAACTTCCCAGTGCAGAATAATACCCAGAATAATTCACTAGTTTGGGACTTGAGTAAAGTCCAGCTGCATTAGTGGCATAACAAAAACACCTGCCAGAATTTAAAAGTTAGAGGTTTTTGCAGAGTTGCCAGAAATGGCAAGTAGTTCTATTATAGCTCTACGTAGGCTCTGATAATTCAAGTTTTATTCCAGCAAATCTCTGATACTATTCAAAAAATTCTTTTTTTTTTTTAAACTTAAACACAAGGATCTCTCACTCCTCTGCTTCTCAAGTAACACGAGAGCTACAAAGCCACACAGTGTCCCTGTGCCTCTTTTTATGGGCAACACCCAGCCAGGAGCCTCAGCACAAATGGTGTATTCTGGAGAAAAAAAAAAGCACTTGTTTTGCGGAAGTATCAATACAGCCCCAGAAATGCAATGTAATCTCTGACAGATGTTATGTTTTGAATGCTTTCATATAACTTCACGTTTCAACTGGTAGAATATTAACAGGACCTACGCAGTCATTGCTTCACTTAACCTTTAAAACAACAACTACAACAACTATTGACCTTGAGTCACACAGACCCACTTTGTAGTCCTCAGGTTCCTTTGACAAGAAACAAAATGGTAATACAGGAAACTAGAGGCAAAATGTAATCATTGACACACGACAAAGAGCAGGAAAGTACTTCTCAGAAAATAGGATACAATATAAAACCCTCATGTGGAGGCAGCAACTAACAGCAATCCAGATTGGATGTGCCCACACTGGGAAGGAAAGGTTGCTAGCAGAGAAAAGGATAAAAATCAGGAGTGATGAGTTTCCCACTTCTCCAAAGTTTCTCTGCCCTCCTTTGAAGGTTTATGTTGAAGTTCAAGTTCCTGAGAAGCTTTAGCTCAGGTTGCCATCCTCCAGTGACATGAAAAGGCCAGAATTACACTGCCATGCTCAGTGCCCAGAGCCACATCCCCTTCTTAGGGTAAGGTGATAGAAGGGCTGCACAACAGGAGGAAAAAAAAAAAAACAAAAACACCTGATGGTTTCCTGGACCAGGAGCACCTGGGAAGACATTCCCAGAAACTGATAAGAGGATTAAAGGAGGAAAGGATTGATATGAAGATAACAGGGTCTTTTTCGCAAAGATGAAAACACAGAAAAACAAACCTTGGGCCTCTGCCAGCTATCACCCCAAAATTAGTTTATTAACTATAGCCACTCAAACTGCCTATGAAAAAAGGTATAAAAAGAGATTGGATCTGAGGAAAAATTGGGGAGCAGCGCTGTGGAAGTGACTGATGAGATACCTCCTTGGGGTGAGAGTGATCACTTTACACACACACACACACACACAAAGTTAATTTTTGCTTCCTAGTACTTTAAAGTTTTTATTTATCCTCTGTAAGTTGCTTTTGCCTTAGCGTGTGTGCCTGTGCTTTGCCTTATTACTACTTAGTTTGTGGGTTTTCTTGCAGTTAGACCTCACACCAGGCACAACAAACCCCAGAAATTGTCACAAATTACTATTAATAAACATGTTATTTCGTGAACTGTTAGAGTGAGTCTGTTTTTAGGTGCTGA
>NW_021940760.1:2444-4070 GCF_001715985.3 Manacus vitellinus | reverse complement strand
TAATACCTTTCTGTTCTACTAAAACTTGGAATATTTTATAATAAACATTTGGAGTTGGCTGATTTTCCTATCTTAATAGCAAGCAGCAAGAGGTGATCTGTCTTTTGGGGACGATGGTTACATCAACTCATGGTGATTTTTCTGTTGTTAACCAGAGGGTGAAGGAAGCATGAGAAGAGGGAGCAGTTTCTTGAGCTAAGAGAAGTGCAGCATCCTGTTCATATGTACATATTTTAGAGGGTGTTTTTTAGGTAGGAGGGTAAAGCTGAGTGCTGTAATCCTTGCACAATAATGGTGTACACCTCACCTACAGGATCTGGCTTTGCTATCCATTGTTGACCTGCCTTGGCTTTTATTTCATGTCTTTCTGCTCCTGATTTTACAAATTCATCCCACTCAGTATTTGCCTTGTGAAGTCCACACTCCAATTGCCATCCCAGGAAAGTTGTAAGTGTCCCTACAAGATACAGAGCCCTTCCCCAGAAGGCTGATGGAGAGGACTTCCACGGCGCTTCAGGTCTCCTGAAAATCTCTGCACAAAGGGCTGAGGAGCTACAGGGAGTTGAAAGTTCTTGAAAGACAAAGCAAAAGGCCAATCCACCAATCCATATATTGACTCCAAGTTTTCTCTCTCGGGACAGAAACCAGGTAAAGAATTAACTGGTTGTAACTAGGCATAAATACTTCCACGTATTTTCGGCTTATTGATCATTTTGTTATTAGTCCTGGTCCCTGAAAGGTAGGGTGGCATTATTGCAGGACAATTGGCAACTAACACATGTTGGGGTGGCATAAGAGTTTTCTGTTAGAAATAGGCTTAAAATTCTGCTCCAGAGAGAAATGAGGGGATGAGGCTGTGTTTTGTATCATCAGCATCATCAGTTTATTTAGGATTACTGGTTGTAGCTTGCATTGTGTAGTACCTAAGAACTCTGGGTAGAGACCACTTGCACGTGGCCGTCAGAGACAGGGCAAAAAGCTCTGAGGGCCTGGAGTCTAGAGCAAACAACAAACTCAATGGAGAAAATAATGAAAAACACTTAGTGCTGGTCACTTGGCTTCCTGTGTCTGGCACAACACGGGCAGGGTTGGTGTTCAGTGCTGAAAGGCACCAGTGCAGTGTTACAGCAGTGGTTGAGCTATTTGGTTCACTCAGGTCACAAACCCCACCATGTCTGTGTGTGCAAACTCTTCAGGCAGAGGAAGAAGATAAGGAAGTTGTAGAAAGGCCTGCCTGGCTTACTCAGTGAGCTACAAGAGCAGAAAGGAAGGGAAGATGATTCACTTCGGAGCAGTGAGAGGACTGTAAGGTCTCTTGGGCTGTGATTAGTTTTGGTGAGTCTGATAAAGTGCAAGTCCTCTCACTCCTTTTCCCTCAGTTGCAGGAAGGTGGAAGAAATAGCATTCTGCTCTTCATCCCCCTTTCCCACTCTCCTCTCCCAAAGAGGACTGTAGGTTGCTTCCTGAGTTGCTGACCTCCAAAAGCACTGTATTTAAAACGTTTGCTCATCTGCCCAGGGTCTCAAGGAGAGAGGCTGAACTGCATTTCTGTTTTTTCTTGTTTCATTTATTTTTCAATCAATGCAGACAATAATTATTCCCTGTAGAAATGCCTTTTAAATACAG
>NW_021940760.1:0-2079 GCF_001715985.3 Manacus vitellinus | reverse complement strand
TCTGTTCCTTTTTTGTAAAGTAGCTCCTAATTTGCAAAAGGTGATAGAATATCCCTATGAAAGGCACTTGTTCTCCATTGTGTTGTCCTGGGCTTCTGTACATAGAGGCAGATCCACAGAAAGGGATTGTGGCTTCCAGTAGTGTGTTTGTCCTGCATGAGAGGAAGAAATAGCAGTATGTTTTTCTTCCATTCAGTTTGTATCCCATTTTGGAGGCTGTAAGTACTGCCCTGACAAAGCAAAGTCAATAAAACCAGTTCTGCTGGAAATTAAAGTGAGCCCATGTATCAGCTGGCTCTAAAAGACATTTCAAGGAAAAAGAAATTGTGGCTAAAAAGCAATAGGCATAATTGGCCGAATTATGTCTGAGATGGAACTGGAGATCCTTACATCATTCAGAGCCCTCGTAGATTCCTTAATTTTGCATTTCCTGAGGTATTTCTGCCTGGATAGAGCTCAGCTGTAAGGTGGCTTTGCACTGTTGTGTTCCTGTTCTTGCATAATATTCTGTAATTTTATAAATTATGTTAAATTTAATGATTTAACAGGAAATATAATTATGGTTTCTACAGCAACCATGACTTTAAATATCCTGAATTATGTACATGTATAATCTCAAACATAACGAAAGACTAATAGAGCTCATCACATATAAATTATATTCGAAGTTAAAGCTTTTAAGAGAAAACTGCTTTTGAATGATTAGGATGGAAAAACATGCCTGAGAAACCTGTCCTTAGCATCAGAATTTATGTTGGTTCATGCTCAGATGGTTAAAAATAAAACAAAGTAGATTTTGTTTCGACTTTCCAAGCCAGCTCCTTTCTGGGCTGAAAACAAGCAGATGAGTAGAGTTTGTAAGCAGTGTTCATTACATTGGATGGAATTTTATGAACACACCTTCTGATGCAGAATTATTTTGTTGCTCCAAGGAAATATTGGCACTGGTGTTTTGGGAATGTAACACTGTCAGCAAATTGCTGAAGGCTCCTTGCTTTGTTCCTCTGGGTCTTGCTGTGTGTGTGAGGACATTGTGCTCTGACAGGCAAAAAACTGCCCCAGGAACGTTCACCTTTGAGAACAAATATATTTGGGTGAAGCCAATTTTAGTTCTTATGGAATTTACTGTCCACTAAGCAAGAGAAGGGAGTGTGAAAAAGGGTGCCAGCACTGCTGCAGGCAGGGAGGCAGTTCAGAGGGGGGCTGAGAAAACAGGTGCTCCTAAAGCAGTCAGGAAAATTGCCAAAGGGCTGGGAACACCAAAGGGAGGGAAGAACAGGGCCTCCCTCCCCACCTGAACCCAGAAGGAGCAATCCTCCCTCCAGACAGCAGAAGATGTGGATTTTCAATATTTCCTTTATTTAAAACTCTTCAAATTCCTATTACAGAGTGGGCTTGGGAGGAATTTTTGTACTCTTTCTGTCACAGCTCTAACATCTTAGTTACAGAAGGTGAGGGCAAGTTACTTTTTTCCTTAAATCTGAAGTGATTTTTTTTTTTCTTTGCTGATCTGGAGATTTGTTCTTCTGGATTTATATCAGTGTAACAGAGAACAGGATCTGATTTGATGTCTCCAAATGAGCAGTTCTGTGCTTCATATCATAGCAGTTCTGTCGAAATATGGAGGAGGTTCAAATGCAGCAAGGACACTCAAAGATTTATTAAGGTTTTAAATTATTACTCCGATAATCATTACTTCATGTTATTAATTATAGAAAATACAGCCATATTTATCTTTTATTTAGACTATCTCTCCTTGTGTGTTAAGCCTAAGAAGTTAAGGATTCTATTTGGTTTCTGAACTCATATTTTTTTTCTACATTTAGGCAAGCAGTTCAGTAAAAAATGTATTGAAAAGTCACTGAACTTTCAAACAAAACAACCAGGAGTTAAAACAGAAGCCAAGCTAACAAGATGAAGGCAGAGATAATGATTTTTGTCTAGCAGGAGGATTTAAAATATTCAGTATCCAACCTCTTGCTCCTGTCATTCTCTGACTAAACTGCCATAAGTTTTAATGCTACTGAAAGACATATACATTAGTTTACCTTGAAAAAACTTTTTCCTTTTTTCTTCTAA
>NW_021940759.1:0-4018 GCF_001715985.3 Manacus vitellinus | reverse complement strand
AGCAACACATTCTTCCTGCTCCTGCTGGACTGCCTGGCAACAACACACCAAAAGGGAAAGACTTCCAACTTTTACATCCATCCCCCTCTGTCACAACTCCCTCAGCTCCTGAGTGCTGGCATAGAAGACCATCTGCAAAGATTAGCTAACAGAGGCTGTGCCATGCCCATTGCAATAGGTGTGTTTCTATGGCCCTGCGCTGCAAGGAATCCTGCCAGACACCTCCCCTTTAACACACCATCACTAAGCCCAAGCTCAGAAGGCATTCCACACACCTTCATCAGGGCCGTTCTCTTGAAGCTGTCAGTGAGGTTCGACTGGCTGTTCTTTCTTAGCAGATATCTAACGACATCTGCATGGCCATTGGCCGAAGCCAGATGCAGATGTTATAGGTAAATGAAACTTAGGCTGAAATATAGCAGTAAAAATTTATTAAAGATTTATATAAAATGCAAATAAGCAAAACAGTGCGCTGGGCGGCCGGGGGAGACCGCTGCTCCACTCACGGCCCGCAAGCGCAGTGCGCAAAAACAGTAACCTTTATACCCCTATCAATTCCCTCCCATAGTCACTTGTTATCCCTCTGTTGGATCCGAGTTCGCAGGTCTGGTTCTGGTTGGTTCTTTTGCAGGTCCATTTCAGTTGCCAGGTACTTCCCTATCCATAGTTTTAGGTAATCCTTCGTCCTTGAGGCCTAGTGTGTGGGTCCCTCCAGATGTCCATCTTGGATACTCTTCATCGTCCTCGTACTTGACCCTTTGATCCTTGTCCTTCCCTTCGTTACTTTAGGCGTACACTTTTAGACGATATACTTTTAGAAAAACAAGATACAAAACACTTATTCAGCAAGGCACAATAATTTGTCTTGTCAGCTTAAGAACTGCAGCTACAGGACTATCAGCCTATAGTACTGGCAGATTAATTAACCATTCTGCAGCTTGCAGTTCTCCAGCCTTAACAGAACATTGATTACAATAACATATATATAGGAATATAACATGCAATACAATTGAATGAGTAAATTTCTTTACTACTACTAATTTGATAAGTAAACTTTACTACAATACTACTACTAATTTGATGAGTAAATTACTACTACTAATCTATTACAGGGAGGAATGGGGAGGGGCATTCAGGGGTGGAGGAGGGGTGGCTGAAGCCAGGGGAGACCAGGGGCGGGGAGACCCCAAATCACCCCTTATTACCCCCCAAAATCCTCGTGCTTTGCTCGGTTCCAAGTCTGGAGAGGGCAGGGGATGTGGGGGTGTAATAGACTATGCTGGGTGGTATTGTTTATCAAACAGGATGTGTAGCTTAACCGCTAAGCTAAGCTGAAGCAGGTGCTAAACCACAAAGAACTGTGCTAACGCTTAAGCAAGATATACCTTAAGATTGCTAAATGTTCCAAGAAATGCAAGAACAACCCATATAAGGAGGACAAAAGCCACAAGAGCCAAAGGGCAGAAAGAGGAAGACGTCTTACTTCAGCCTCAACGACCACCGGCAGGCAGAAAAGACCCCCTAGCAACAGCCCAGGTACGTGCAGAGTACAATCGCCACATCACGGAAAGCGGAACTAGAAGGATATAAAAAGAGACTGGTTTAGCATGATATTGCGGCAGTTGGTGGAGCGGTGACTCCCCTGTCGCCCAGCGCTGCACTTTGCTCATATTCTCTTGCTGTAATTAATAAATTCTAATTGGTTTATTGATCCGTTGTGGTCTAATTTATGACAGATTGGTGCCGTGCCTCGGCTAAGGAACGGTGGGCTACGGTTCTTTGGGGAGGCGCCCCGCACTTGTTCGCGGCCCCGTATGAGACCGGCAGTTCACTGCAACCTGACCGACGAACCTAAATTCGGAATATAGAGCAAAGGAAGAACCGGTCAGATCCTGTAATATTTTGTGCACAAAAGTCCGGACAAAGACGCAGGACGCGTAAGTATATCGCGATTTGGTTCGCGGGGATTACCGTTTGGGCGGGATTGGGTTTCCTGGAATATAACGAATGAGAGGCTCGACACACTGAGCCAAGCGAGTGCGGACCCTTTAGTACTGCGGTTCCCAACTCCCGCGAGGGATTGGGCCAGGAATAAGGGGAGCAAGTGTGTGTGTGGTTGCAGATATTCCAGAAGATGGGTGCGAAGGGCAGCAAGCCTTCGACTCCCATGGGGCGGGTACCCTCAGTACCTCAGAATACCCCTCTAGGTTATATCTTAGACAATTGGAAACATTTCCAAGGAACAGCACAGAAAGATAAGAGAAAAATGATAATATATTGTACTAAGATATGGGGAGGGAAGAAAATCTTACCCGATGTCGTCTGGCCGGTCTGTGGGTCAGAAGAAGACTGGGTAAAGCAACAGTTAAATCTTTGGGTTAATAGTAAAAAACCCTTCAACCCAGAGGAAAGCCAGTATGCGGAGATATGGTTAGAGAAACCGCAGGCTGCACCTCTACTATATCCACTAAATGAACTTAAAGACAAACGGAAAAAGAAAAAGGAGGAATTAGATGAAACCCTTTTGATTCCCCCTCCATATGTTCCACCACCTCCGCCTGCCCCAGCGGCCCCTAGAGCACCTACCCCCCCACCGGATGCAGAACCAGATTCTCCCCCTAGACGAAGAACCAGAAGTCACAGAGAGGTCACCCAAATGTATCCCTTGAGAGAGGTACCCCTGGGGGGACCCAACACTACCATAGGGTATGTATCAGTACCCCTGAATTCCACAGATTTGCGAGATTTTAAAAGAAACGAAATGGGGAGTTTAATTGAAGACCCCATCGGAGTAGCTGAAAGACTAGACCAATTTCTAGGACCAAATCTTTACACCTGGGATGAAATGCAATCAATCTTAAGTCAATTATTTACTACTGAGGAACGAAACATGATTAGGCAGGCTGGGATGAGAATCTGGGACGCTCAGCACGCCCAGGGACCACAGGAGATACAAAGTGGCCGCTCCAGAGACCAGATCCTATTTGGAATAATCAAGATCCGAACCACAGGATCCATATGCAAGATCTTAGGACAATAGTGATTCAAGGCATTAGAGAAGCTGTGCCTCATGGTCAGAATATTAATAAAGCATTTAATGAAATGCAAAAGAAAGATGAAAGTCCCACTGAGTGGTTGGAAAGATTAAGGAAAGCTCTCCAGCTGTATTCAGGTGTAAATCCTGATGATCCAGTGGGACAAGTATTACTGAAGACACAGTTTGTGGCAAAATCATGGGAAGATATTAGAAAGAAAGTTGAAAAATTAGAAAATTGGCAAGATAGAGGATTAGATGAATTGTTAAGGGAAGCTCAGAAAGTATATGTAAGAAGAGAGGAAGAAAGTAGCAAGAGACAGGTGAGAATGATGGTAACAGCAGTTAGGGAGAATCGCAGGGATACGTTCAAAAACCATAAGATTCCAGGAACAAACAAAAAGGGTGAAATGACCAGGCGGGAACAGAGAAGTTGTTTTTACTGTAGAAGGAAAGGGCATGTGGAGAAGAATTGTAGACAGCGAATTCGAGATGAAGAAGTCTTAAAAGTGGAATAGGACAGTCAGGGGCTCTATATTTTGGGGGACCGTAGTCATCCTGAGCCCTTGATAAAATTAAAATTAGGTCCCCACAGACAGGAGTTCACCTTTCTAGTAGACACAGGGGCTGAAAAATCAACAATTAGGCAAATCCCTGATGGCTATAAAGTATCCTCTGAAAAAGTACAAGTGATTGGAGCAAAAGGGGAACCATTTAAAGTAAGTAAAATTAAAAATGTAGTATTCGAAACTAAAAACAAATTTGGCATAGGTGAACTCCTGCTCGTCCCTGAAGCTGAGTATAATTTGTTGGGACGAGACCTAATTGTAGAATTACAATTGGAAATAAAAGTTCAGAATCGAGAATTAAAGGTTTCAGCTTACCCTTTGACCATCGAAGATGAGAAACAAATAGACCCAAATGTTTGGTATTCTCCAGATACTATCAGTAAACTAGATATTTCTCCAATTGAAGTCAAGATTG
>NW_021940758.1:3747-5296 GCF_001715985.3 Manacus vitellinus | reverse complement strand
AATAGAGCTTTGCTCAAAAGCTGGCAACCGAACCCCAGAATAGCTCTGGGTATAATAAGAGACAGGGTGCTGAGAGTGTTCCAGCAGGTGAGGGAAACAAGGGGCAGCAAATGAAGTTAAGAAGTGACAGTCCCCAGCTCCGGGAAGTCTGAATTTGTAACTGGACATCAGCTTCCCATTGTCACTGTTATGTGCTATCTATGCATCAATAGGAGGTTTTGTGAGGGTGGTTTCCAGAGGAAGATCCAAATGAGCTGACACTTAAGGGACCAGAGAGCCAAAGAGCCTCTGTTCCCTGCACAGTGGAGCTGCTGGTGCAGCCTCAGCAGCCCAAGCCAGAGGTGGAAGGAAACAGCTTGCAACTAAAGCTGCAGACATGAACAACTTCCATGAGTTGCCACCAGAGCAACGGGACATTTGGGATGGCTTCGTCCTGGAAAGGAGACCTTCCCTATTTCCATGGGCAAAAAACATACATGACAGGAAAAAGGACCCATGACAGGAAAAAATACCACTGTAGTTCCATTACAGTGTCAAACCACCAGATAATGGAAGCCACGAGCTTGTCCCGTGGTGCTTGTTCAGGGGGTGACAGATGATGTGACGGCAGCTGTGAGTGACATCTGGGTGGCTCTGGCCCGCTCCTGCTCCCACTGTGCCCTGTCCAAGCTCCAGAGCCACCTGAAGGCCACGGGGAAGGGCCCTGGTGAGGCTGTGCTCCTCGCCTTGGGCAAAGTGGCCACAGCTCTGGCACGGCACTCTCGGCCCCCTGGTTTGGGCAGGGGTCTGCGGTCATGGGGACGTCCCTCCCCTTTCTCTAAAGCTCCCTGTTGGACTGGGGGCTACGAAGTTGCTGTGCCTCCTTGCTCTGAGCCAGGGCCAGCCGGCTGCTCTGCCTTACCAGCCCAATCCCAGTTCCTGCAGGGTAGGAACCCGCTGGGAAAAACCTGCAGGGTCTCTGCCCCTCTCTGTCCTCCTCATTTGCCTCAAGGGTTCCTCTGGGTCCCCCTTAGGAAGACAGCTCTCCCCGCACCCTCCCGGTTCATCTCACATGGCCCAGCACCCAGCCTTGCCAGGGAACAGCCCCAGCCTCCTGTGTCTCTCCCTACTCCTCTCAGTGCCTGTCTCTGCCTTCTCCGCAGCCCCCGGTGCATCCCCTTCGTGGCAATGCCGCTCTCGCCCTGCTGTGCCCAGTCGGGTGTGGAGGGGCCGGATCCTGTGCCCGTCTGCAGTGCTGAGTGTCGGCTCCTTGGCCGGGATCCCGGGGACAGGGGCTGGAGTGACCTTGGATGCCTCCCTGTGATCTCAGAGGGAACATGGGGAGTGTCAGCCTGCTGCAAGGTCAGGCTTTGGAGATCCCCAACTGCTGTGAGTGAGCAGGAGGAGCGGGGGAAGCCTGGGAGGTTTCTGTGGGCAGGATGTGGCAGTGCTGCGTGTGGAGGAGCTGCAGGGTCCCTTCCCCAGTGCTGGGGTGGAGAAGCTGCCGGGTCCCTTCCCATGACTTTGTTCCCTGGCTTTGCTTTAGGGTTAAAAGGGTGAGTATTGGGAG
>NW_021940758.1:0-1362 GCF_001715985.3 Manacus vitellinus | reverse complement strand
AGGGTAGGATAGGATAGTGCACTCTATTGAAGCAATTACTGAAGCAATTATATTCAAGGTAGCAGAAGGGAAATAATCATTAAGTAGAGATTGGATGTAACTCACCCATACCAACACTTGTGGGGAGAACTCTTTTGCTCAACCTCAAGGAGTATCCTTGGGGGGTCCCCAGCCCAAGGGAGGAATCTCCACACATTCACCCCAAGAAGGGTTAGGTTTGAAGAACCTGACTGCAGAAAAGTGGACTGGACTTTTATAGTATAAAGTGATTGACTGCTAGTCACAAATTTACAGGCCAGCCACCAGCTTATCTGCCACATCCAACTTCAAAAAGCAGGATGTGTTTGGGGTTTGGTGAACCAGGCTGGTTTTAGCCTCATTCAGCACCAAAACCCACCACCGTGGCACCACCAGGAACTCACCACAGCCAGCTTGCATGAGAGCCTGCACTGTGGGCATTTTCTGATGGGCTTCTGGGCCTTCTCGGGGTAGGCCCTCCTGCCACAGCCCCCCCTTGACTACAGTCAATCATCTTTACCTCATGAAGTGGTAGTGCAGGTACCTCTTGCCTCCATGCTATAAAAGTGTCCCCTGCAGATGTGAACCTTATGGCTGAGTATGGTGAGATACATCAATCTCCTAAGTTTTACTGCCTTACTTGAACTCATGGAGTTTAAAAGGGGCCTAGATCCCATTCCCATTACTTGGGATGGCACATGTGTGAGCAGTTGTTTCCTTTCCCCCAGGCTGCCACAGTGGGAACTATTGTTGAGATGCAGGAAGGAGGAGGTTCCCCAGATCTGCCTCACCACCTGCCTGGAATGAGCTCTTTCCTCTTGCAGATTCCTCCCTTCTGGGCTCATCTCAAGTTCTCACCGTCTGCACAGGGGGGATTTTTTGTCCAGTGGCTTCTCTTACAGCAAGTTCCTTCTGTGGCTTTGACAGGGTTTGGAGAGAGGCAACTGCATTGAAGTCCTTCCCCCACCCCATGGCTCAAACACTCTCTGCCAGGGACTTTTCCTCAGTTCACGGGTTTTCCATCAGGGTGATGTGCACGTAGACAAGACAGAGCAGAAAAGACACAAACAGCAGAAACAACAACAAGAGTAATCATACCACGGACATCAGCTGTTCCAATCATGAAAAATGTAAATCCAATTGCAACCATCAACCCAATCCTCATCAGCCACTGCCCCCACCCTGCGAGTCCCAAGGATTAGAACATGGACATCAGCCAGGAGCTGGGGCCAATTCCTTGAAGCCAGTCCTTGGGTTGGAGTGATTGCAAAAGTTCTGATGTTTGATCAGCCATTGCTTTCATTTTTGGCTCAGGTTTTTTCAATTGCTGCCGTTACATTGTGA
>NW_021940757.1:0-4059 GCF_001715985.3 Manacus vitellinus | reverse complement strand
TAGGGAAAGAGCTGCTGTTCCCTTTTTTCAGCCCTGCGCTGCAATGACCGGTCCCACCTTTAAAAAAATTCAATCCAAATGAAGATTCCTGCCAGACAAAAGGTGCCACCACAGAAAGTTCTTGTTCCCCAAGAAGTGCTCAGGCTGCCCAACAACTGCACCTCAAATCCCAAGCTTCCAGACTTTTTTCCTGGTGGAAAGAGCTTCTGTTCCCTTTTTTCAGCCCTGCTCTGCAATGACCGGTCCCACCTTTTGAAAAATTGAATCTAAATGAAGATTCCTTCCAGACAAAAGGTGCCATTACAAAAAACTCTTCCTGCCCAAGAAGTACCTAGACTGCACAAGCTACACCTGAAGCCAAAGCTTCCAGACTTTTTTCCTGGTGGAAAGAGCTGCTGTTCCCTTTTTTTAGGCCTGTGTTGCAATGGTTTCTCCCGCCTCCTGGAAAATTGAATTCAACTGAAGATTTCTGCCAGACAAAAGGTTCCACCAGAGAAAGGTCTGTGCTGCCCAAGAAGTGCCCAGGCTGCCCCAAGAACTGTACGTGAAACCAAACTTTCCAGACTTTGTTTCCTGGTGGAAAGAGCTGCTGTTCTCTTTTTTCAACTCTGCTCTGCCATGACTGGTCCCACCTCCTGGAAAATTTACTCCAACTGAAGATTCCTGCCAGACAAAAGGTGCCACCACAAAAAACTCTTCCTGCCCAAGAAGTGCCCAGGCTGCACAAGCTACGCCTGAAACCTAAGCTTCCAGACTTTTTTTCCTGGTGGAAAGAGCTGCTGTTCCCTTTTTTCAGGCCTGCGCTGCAATGACCGATCTCACCTCCTGAGAAATTGAAGATTCCTCCTTGACAAATAGTGCCACCACAGGAATCTCTTGCTGCCCAAGAAGTGCCCAGACTGCCCCACCAATTACACCTAAGAATCAAAGGATCCAGACTTTTTTTCCTGGTGGAAAGAGCTGCTGTTCCCTTTTTTCAGCTCTGTTCTGCAATGACCGGTCCCACCTCCCGAAAACTTTACTCCAAATGAAGATTCCTGCCAGACAAAAGGTACCACCACAGAAACCTCTTTGCTGCCCAAGAAGTGCCCAGACTACCCCATCAACTGCACCTCAAAGCCAAAGGTTCCAGACATTTTTTCCTGGTACAAAGAACTGCAGTTCCCTTTTTTCAGGCTTGCGCTGCAATTGCCAGTGCAACCTCCTGAAAAATTGAATCCAAATGAAGCTTCCTGCCAGACAAAAGGTGCCACCACAGAAAACTCTTCCTACCCAAGAAGTGCCAAGGCTACCACAACTGCACCTGAACCCAAAACTTCCAGAATTATATCCTGGTGGAAAGAGCTGCTGTTCCCTTTTTTCAGCCCTGCGCTTCAATGGCCGTTCCCACCTCCATGAAAATGTAATCCAACTGAAGATTCCTGCCAGACAAAGGGTGCCACCACAGAAAGGTCTTTGCTGCCCAAGACGTCCCGAGGCTGCACAGACAACTGCACCTCAAAGCCAAAGCTTCCAGACATTTTTTCCTGGTGGAAAGAGCTACTGTTTCATATTTTCAGCCCTGCGCTGCAATGGCCGGTCCCACCTCCTGGAAAATGTATTCCAAATGAACATTCTTCCAGACAAAAGGTGCCAGCACAAAAAGTTCTTCCTGCCCAAGAAGTGCCCAGGCTGCCCAAACAACTGCGCCTGAAGCCAAAGCTTCCAGACTTTTTTTCCTGGTGGAAAGAGCTGCTGTTCCCTTTTTTCAGCCCTGCGCTGCAATGGCCGGTCCCACCTCCTGGAAAATGTAATCCAACTGAAGATTCCTGCCAGACAAAAGGTGCCACCACAGAAAGGTCTTTGCTGCCCATGAAGTACCCAGGCTACCCCAACAACTGCACCTGAAGCCAAAGCTTCCAGACTTTTTTTCCTTAGGGAAAGAGCTGCTGTTCTCTTTTTTCAGCCCTGCTCTGCAATGGCTGGTCCCACTTTTTAAAAAATTTATTCCAGCTGAAGATTCCTGCCAGACAAGTTGGGCCAGCACAGAAAACTCTTCCTGCCCAAGAAGTGCCCAGGCTGCACCAACTACACCTGAAGCCAAAGGGTCCAGACTTTTTTCCTGGTAGAAAGAGCTGCTGTTCCCTTTTTTCAGCCCTGCGCTGCAATGGCCGGTCCCACCTCCTGGAAAATTTAATGGAAATAAACATTCCTACCAGACTAAAGGTGCCACCGCAGAAAGGTCTTTTTCCTTAAGAAGTACACAGGCTGGCCCATAAACTGCACCTGAAGCCAAAGGATCCAGACTTTTTTTCCTGGTGGAAAGAGCTGCTGTTCCGTTTATTCTCCCCTGCGCTGCATTGACCGGTCCCACATCCTGGAAAATTGAATCCAAATGAAGATTCCTGCCAGACAAAAGGTGCCACCACAGAAAGCTCTTTGCTGCCCAAAAAGTGCCCAGGCTGAATCAACTGCACATGAAGCCTAAGGATCCAGACTTTTTTCCTGGTGGAAAGAGCTGCTGTTTCGTTTTTTCAACCCTTCTCTGCAATGACCGGTCCCACTTCCTGAAAAATTGAATCAAAATGAAGATTCCTGCCAGACAAACATGCCACCACAGAAAATTCTTGCTGCCCAAGAAGTGCCCAGACTGCACCGACAAGTGCACCAGAAGCCAAAGCTTCCAGACTTGTTTTCCTTAGGGAAAGAGCTGCTGTTCCCTTTTTTCTACCCTGCGCTGCAAGGGCCAGTCCCACCTTTTAAATATTGAATCCAAATGAAGATTCCTGCCAGACAAAGGGTACCACCACAGAAAACTCTTCCTGCCGAAGAAGTTCTTAGGTACTCCAACAACTGTACTTTGTGACAGGTAACGAGGCTATAAATTTAGGTTGCAAGGTACAAAAGATTTTTTAATGCCACAAACAAGCAGAAACAGCTGGCCGGGAGACTGGAGGAAACCCTGTTCCTGTCGCAGTCCGCAAAGGGGAACAAAAACAGCACTTATTTTACCCTCCTTTGCCACCTCCCCCCCAAAGTCATGTCATCAGTCCATTGGTGGAGATTTCACAGGCTGCATCCTGCTTGGTTCCCTCTTCGCGGGCCAGCTCTGGGTTGGTTCCTCCTTTCGTGGGCCATCTCCGTTGTTGAGGGGCGTCCACCAATAATTTTAAAGTCATTAGTCTCTATTAGGCCGTGGTTCTGGAAATTTCCTTCAGGATGATGGTTGATCACCCGGACTCCTCGTGGTCGACCCCTCCGTATTGCTCCCCATTGATATGCTTAGAACAAACAGCTTCAAAATACAATATGCTAAATCATCATTGCGTTGTGGTTAATCAGTTTGCAGCTTACAGAACTTGTTGTTAGGCATTGCATAACACTCTAACTTGTGATTCCAACAACGCAGTTAACACAGTATAAGAACTTTGTTAACTCTTTCTCATTTGAACAGCAAATTTCTTTAGATCACTTATAACACTGCTCCTCGCAGGTAGGATTTGGGTCTGGGGGTCTCAGTTTTGGTGTGGGGGGGGTCTCAGTTTGGGTCTGAGGGGTCTCTGGGGTGTCAGCTTGGGTCAGGGGGTCTCAGGCTTTGGGTCTGGGAGTCTCAGGGGTCCCAAGGCCTCAGTTTGGGTCTGGGGGCCTTGGTTCTGGGGGTCTTAGTTTGGGTCTGGGGATCTCAGCTTTTGGGTCTGGGGGGCTCAGGATTTGGGTCTGGGGGTCTCAGTTTGGCTCTGGGGATCTCAGGTTTTGGGTCTGGGGGTCTCAGTTTGGGTCAGGGAGGTTTAGGGTTTGGGTCTGGGGGCTCAGTTTGGGTCAGGGGGGCTCAGTTTGGGTCCGAGGGGCTCAGGATTTGGATCTGGGGGTCTCAGGGATCCCAAGGTCTCCATTTGGGTTTGGGGGTCTCAGGGTTTGGGTCTGGGGGATCTCAGGGGTTCTCAGCATCGGGTTTTGTCCCCCACACCTGTGTCAAAATGTCCCCCACCCCCCTCCCAGTATTTCCTGTTCCCAAACTGGGACAGGGAACCGAAACTGGGAGGGGGAAGGGGGGGAACTGGGAGGGGCTGGGGGGGGCCC
>NW_021940756.1:2939-4044 GCF_001715985.3 Manacus vitellinus | reverse complement strand
GGATGTGCCTGGATCCTCCTGGGCACCTCCTGGGTGTGGTGGGGGGCAAAGTGCAGCCAACTTTTGACCTTGGTGAGGGGTTTTTGGGGCTTTTTGTTTGTTTGTTTGTTTGTTTTCTCTTTCCTCCTCCACCAGAGCATCAGAAATGGGGGGGAAATCTTGTTCTGGGGGTGCCTCGAGCAGCAGGTTCTTGGGGAGCAAAGAGAAGCTTTTTGGGGCACAGTGGCTCTGGAATGCTCAGGAATGTCCTGTTGGTGCCTCTCCCCTCTCATGGAGTAGTTGGGAAGCGGGATCAGATGTTGTGGTGGCCCAGGAGGGGTCAGGTAGTCTCTGCAGGGCTCTTCTCCCATCCCCTCACCCCCCAGCTCTGTCCCTTTCTCCCCTTTGCCTTCTTTAATTGACATTTAATTTTGCCTTCACGGCTCAGAAGCCTCAAGTCCTGGTCTCCTCCACCCCCTTGGATCCAGCTCTGCCTTCAAAGCGACACCTTCCAGCCCCTCCTCTGGAGAAAGGGGAACCTGAACTATTTTAAGGACTAAAAACCCTGCAGAGGATTCACCTCCAGGATTTTCGTGAGCCCACGGCTTTGATGCGCTTTTTGGCATCTAATTAGTTTGCTAAATTGCTAATTATGACCCTTCCCCTAAAGGAGACGGAGAGCAGGGGGAAAAAAAATCTGAGATTCCTTCAAAATACGTCCCCATGGGCACAGATCCAGTGGGAACAGAGTGGGTCTGATGGAAGAGAGGATGGGGAGAGAGCACTGGAAAACACAGGCTAAATCCTGGGGCAAATCCAAGCTCATCCATGGGCATTTCAGATAAATCAGGAATGCCTGGACAGCACAGGAAATGCAGAAATTACCTGGTTGACGTATTTTTTGAGTCAGTGGAATTATTTTTCCTGATTTTTGTTTTATTTTCTCTCACCTGTGACGAGCCCCAGGTGTGGATCTGGGGCTTCCAGGACCTGACCCCAAGGAAGGGCTTCCCCACCAGGACCTCCTGGGGTTTTTCTCTTCCCTCTGCACCCTGGGAATTTGAGGTTAAACCTGCAAAAAAAACCCCCTCTCTGCCCAACTCCACAGATGGGGTGTAAAGAAAGG
>NW_021940756.1:0-958 GCF_001715985.3 Manacus vitellinus | reverse complement strand
AATAAAAATATTCTCCTAATAACTAAAGGCCTATTTTCCACATACTTGAATTTCCAGCACAGTTTGGACTCTTTTGAGGGACTTTAAAGGCACTTTAACTGTCTTTTACTGCAATGTATTTACTATGGATTTACCTGCATGGAATAAGGAGTCTGGATATGAAATAAAAAACCTTCTTCCTTTTGGACTGCTTGGTTGGCAGGATTAGTGCTCGTGAGCCCTGGAGCAGGGTGGGAATTCTTTTCATCTCGGAGTCTTTTAATTGATGCTACAAAAAAAAAAAAACACGGGGATTTCTCCTTTTTTTTTTTTTTTTCCATTTTTTTTAAATTTTTTTTATTTTAAGGCACTTTCCCCCAGCCTTAGCACAGACACATCATTAGCAGGAGGAGTTCCCAGGGCTCACAACTCCTGTAATTGAGCTTTGAATTAAGACTATCATTTGCTTCTCCTTTATTCTGCTTGGCTTGTTGGGAGGATTTCTTTTTTTTCTCTCTCTCATCTTGCCCAGTGGAGTTTCCTCGGAGCATTTGACTTCCTCCCAGTGTTCAGGTTTGGTGTTTTTTGATCTCTGCACCAGCCCCCAATTATTTCAAATACAGAAAGCACTTTAAAAGTCATTATCTGAGACCCCTCCACACTCCTTTGCTGGGTTAGGCATCCATTTATTTCCATCAGGAAAATATATAATATATCCACTTCTTCCCACTTTTTCCCTTTCACCTTCCCAAGCCCATCACAGCCTGTTCATCCCCCTCTTCCTCAGGAGCCTTTTCCAGGCTGGGAGAAACTGTTTTAACACAATACAAACAGGAGTTAATTTAATCATGATAAAAGAATTCTCCTGCCCTGGTGCCTTGTTCCATTTCTCTGAGTGGAGTATTAGCAGATATATAATTAAACTATATATTTTTTTTCATTTTTATGTATATATATTCCATTTTTATATATATTATTC
>NW_021940755.1:0-4111 GCF_001715985.3 Manacus vitellinus | reverse complement strand
GATTTTTGAAAACTACAGAAGCTACATATAGGATACTGAAAATTTCCCTTCTCCCTCCCTTGGCTAAAACCAAGATTAAAATGTTTCTCTTAGGAACCAAACTCTTGCTATATTTTTTCCTCAAGGAGAAAACAACATTTATAAGAGATCAGAAAGGAATTAATGGGGTATTTATTCACTATAAAGAATATTTTTATGTTTGGGTAAGTCCTTTCTATTTTTTCCTCTCCCCCTTTCTCTGAAGATAAATGAAGGTGGGGATGAAGAATCTGAAAATTCTGTTAAAGAATTCCGCCCTGGGAAACTCAGACTGAGTTTTGAGGAGATGGAAAGACAGAGGAGAGAAGAGGAGAAGAGGAAAGCAGAGGAGGAAGCGAGGAGACGCATAGAGGAGGAGAAAAGAGCATTTGCTGAAGCGAGGAAGAACATGGTATGGGATTCTGGTTTAGTGCATGATTTCATTGGTACCTAAGATTCAAACAAACTGGAAAGAAACTCTGGCAAAAAGCTTTAAATGGAGTTAGGAATGTTTGCTTCAATTCCTTCCTTCATTAATTCCCCTCCCCACTCATTAGGAGGTGATGGGGGAACTAATCAGGTTCATTTACCCAAAATCCTCAATCCTCACAGAACAGTCCCTCCTCACATCCAGCCTGGAGAGATTCCAACTGATTGAGTCAAACCCAGAGATTCCATCCAATGGGTATTATTATGCCAGATGCAACCAACTTGGAAAGCAAAATGTTCTCACTAGGAGGGTTTGTTGGGGTTTTTTTGGGGGGAAGAGCAATTCTTTTACCAGCTCTGGGTTTCTCTCACACCTTTACAGGGTGTTCAGCAATCATCTCTTACAGCTGGAGCACAATTAATGGGATCCCAGTCAGAGCAATGAATTGTCCAGTCACCTGGGGCTCTTCAGGAAGGAAAAATGAGGAAGGCTGAACCCAGCTGACTGAAATGTAGCTTTTAAAGTATTTCAACACAAAAAGTAACTCGTGGCATTTCCCATCAGAACAATTTTAATACGGGTCTTCCTGAGATAAATGCAGATCTCTGTGACATGCAAGGACTTCTAAAGTTTGAGTTAAGATGATGCAGAAGACAAATTTTCAGGCTAAGGAATGACATACTGACATTAGCTGAAAGCAGAGGGAGATGACCAATTTCAGAGGGTGGCAACAATATTATTTAGTAAAAAAAAACCCCCTAGCATGGAACTTTTAAGTGCAGTCTTCATCCTTACTCCAACCACCTCAAGTCTCAGCAGGCTTGTGGGTATAAGCCAGTTACTTACTGGTGGATATAAGGAAATACAATATCAAATCACCCAAACAGAAGCTAAAAGGAAGTAGTGTTTGTTGCAAAAGGAAGGGCAGGACTGGCCAGTACACAACTGTGGAATAACCCAGTTATTTTATGAAAAGCCAGCAGAGAACTAAAGGGAAGCAAAGACATGTGTCTGGTTTTTGTTTTCTTGAGAAACACTTTTTTCAGCCTCGGTGCAGCAATAACCTCACTGATTAAACGGGGTTTAATCCATTAGCTGCAGCACAGAGACTGTGCACTGTGACTCCAGGCACTGAAAGTGGTCAGCAACTAAAAAAATTAACTGAAAATCTATGCTCCCCACCACCAGTGTGATGGCTTTCAGACTGAAACAGGGATCTCTCATCCCCATCAGTCTTGTTCTGTTAGAGACTGCAAAAAGAACCTGTCTTAGCAGAAATAGTAAAGAAAAAATTCTACTTTCTCAGTCCCTGTTTGCCCTTGGAATATTGGCTGACTGTGCTGCAAACTGGGATTGTTACAGGAATGTTTCTCACCACCAACTGTTCCCACTTTGCAGGAAAAAAAAAAGTATGGCCTCATTTCACAAAATATGGCTAAAATATTGGCTGATCTAACCACAGGGGTTTTGTACCTCACACAACTCATTGAATCTTTGTAGTTTTTAACCACCAATAAATTGGTTCTCTGTCTTTTCTTAAGTCAGTCGCAAATACAGAGCAGCAGCTTCAGTGTTTGCTCACAGGCCCAGCTTTTGAACACACGTGGGCAAATCCTGAGTTAACACCCCTCCTGCTCCCTCAGGGTCTGTGTCTCCTTGAAGGGATGAGCACATGGACCAGGGCATCACAAGCAAGAGTTTCATGTTTCTTTGCTAATTTAGGCAATGGTTAGCCTCCAAAAACTGTATGGCATTGTTTTCATTGAAGGAAATAGTTTACAGCTTGTTTTTAGACTTCACTTTTCCATAACACAATTTCAACGAATGTGCTCATATTACACAAAACAAATGAAGACTGGAAGGAATGGTGGGGCTGAAGTCCAACTGTGAAATTACTCAGAGGGAAAATCTGAAGGATATCTGTAGTGAACAGCAGAATTTGAGTGGGATTGGGCTAAAAAACTACTGAAAGAGCTGTGGCAAATAAAAAGGATGTGGGCAAAGTAGGTCGAGACAGGGATGTGAACTAGGATGGCATCAACAGCAGCAAAAGGTGTGGGTGACAGGGCAGTGAGCAGCAATAAAGAGAAGAGGAATTGTCAAAGACTCTCAAAAATGTTTCGTTTCTGTTCCTTTATGAAGGTAGTCACAACACCTTCTCCAATGTAAATTTGCTGCTTTAATTGTTTCCAGCATTTGACTGATTCCTGCTGTTGGGAATGGCTACAGCTCAGGGCACACTGAGCCTTCCATGTTTGCCCCAAGGCTTTTCAAACACGCCCTGATGAAGCCCAAAGCACATCAGCTCAGAGCTGTGGGCCAGGACCCGAGCTCAGCTCACATTCACCTCCAGAACATTCCTGCTGGGACAATCTGTCAGCAAGTTTGTCCAGGTCCATGCCCAGACACACACAAGTGGAAGCTTTGGCAAGGAGTTGTTTTAACCTTCCTGCAGGACTCACACTGTCACCACTGGCCATTTTGGTAGCACACAGCTTCAGATTTTAGTCATACTGCACTTCAGTCTGAGAAAATGTCACTTCTTCCATTCCCTGCTTTGGAAGGAATGAAAACTGCCTTTCCTAAGCCCTACCATGCTAGGAATTAGTCTGTAAGATACACCAACTGCTCCTAAACAGCCAACTAAGCCTAACCCTACTGGGAAGCCAGAGACAAGGCCAGGGAAAGGAGGAAGCCCTTCTGGTGGGTTCTATAAACCAATAAACCGGCAACAGGACTTTTATAAACTATTTGTGCACAAGATGAGTTTCTTCTGAAAATTCTGTTCAGTTCTCCTTACTGTAAATGCTAATATTACTTAATTCAGTTTGCTCCAAAGAAATGGCAGCTCTGTGTACTTCAGTGTTAAGAGCAATGACATTTAAACACTTTGTTTAATGATGGTCTGAAGGAAACAAGAATGAATTGCTTTAGATCCTAAAGGTGCATTTAGAGGGCAGAAAATACTTCATTAAAGTTTTAGCACTGTAGCTAAAGTCAAATACAACCCCTCCAAACCATTCCCTCCCACAATATTAGAGGAATGCCCACAAAATATGTCACCTGTTTATGTGACATAAATCTTTTATGTCCCACAAGTGTCTGAGCAATGCTGTGGTTTCATCTCTGCATTCCCAGCAGGTGCTGGATGATGAATCACCAGAAATGTTTAAAACATTTTCTCAAGAATCCCTCGTACCTGGGAAACTGGAAATTAACTTTGAGGAGCTGCTGAGGCAAAAAATGGAAGAAGAGAAGAGACGCACAGAAGAGGAGCGTCGGCAAAAGTTGGAAATGGAAAGGCAAGAATTCCAACAGCTGAGACAAGAAATGGGAGAGGTTTGTGCATCAAACAATATGTTGAGCATGCTCTGAATAGATCATTTCAGCTAATTATTAAAATCTCAGTTTAAGGCTGTAGCTAAAAATTCCTTTAAGGGAAATGTTAAATAGACACGTTCAATATTGTGTGAAAGGAAGGAAAAATAGAAACCCATATTTTGAAAACACTGTATATAATGATAATGACATATTTTTAACACTAATCTAACCAGGAAGATATTTTTACCTCTTGCCACCCTTAAAGTAAACAACAGTTTCAAATTTGTAATTTTTATTTTGCAGTCACTTCTGAAAATCTCTAGAGCTTTACTAAAATGATTA